>NC_139816.1:15824255-16049489 GCF_963457635.1 Microchirus variegatus
GGACTGGACATCCAAGTATGGTGGAAATCGGTAGTTCAGGCAAGAAGACTCTGCAGCTTCTACTCGTTTTGCTGGATTTCCATACAAGTACTCAACTATGGCAATCCTGAGCACTTTCACACACAACTGAATCCCAGAGGAGTGAGACACGTTCCAGACATTTCTTTTTTTCATATTGTGCAAGGAATCTCTATGTTTTGGAGATGAAGGTTGCCATGAACAAAGACTGACATTGTCTGCAAGACAATCCCACAGTTCCTAATGGATCCTGTGTGCGCCAATTCTACGGTTAGTGTTTGAATAATCTAATTAGATTTGAATCTAGCACAGCCTTTTTTTTAAACTATAGTTTTATTTGTCAAGTATTGTTTCAAAACCCATGCACAAAATGTCAGCAGCCTTTTAAACTGATCTTATTCAATTTTCTCAGCTTTTATCCTCCATGTACAGTCGGTGATGTATACACATTTTCGCTGTAAATTTGTAATTTGAAAATTAGGCTTGCATTGATTTCAACCAAGTATAATAAGGCTGCAATCATTCGCATCATTCAATGCATACACTGAACATTTTTGTAAGCATTTTATACAAATAAATATGTAAAGATTCTTTGTGGATTTTCTTTTTTAAACAACTAGTGCAGTGCCCAGTGTGAGTATCTGTTTTTGTGGTTTATTTTTGGTGTGTTTGAATGGTCCCTGACACTGAAGGCTGTCAAGCCAACCGTTCCATCGATAAGACAAGACAAGAGAGACATTCAAGTTATATAAACAAAGTACTATATTTCATCATCCTTTCCAAAAAAAAAATGACATTAATATTAAACAGTAAATGAGAAGCTGCTGCCCACATGTCAGGGTGCATTACTTCATCAGGACTTCTGAGGCTTCTGGAGCAACGCCACACCAAGCTTAGCGACCATCAGGAGACTGGAACAAGGAAACAGACTCCATTCAGAGTGAGGTACAAACACATCAGATAAAAAATTTTTGTCCGATCATGTTTTTCAAGGAAATATCAATTTCACATATTCTTCAACATGGAGATTTCAACTGGGACTTGTAGCAAAGGTATATTCTTCTTAAACCATGTAAAGCAATGAGATGGTATAAGATAAGAATGATACCTTGCTCCAGCTATCAGGCCTGCCGGCATGAACTTCCTGGATCCATAGAACCTCTTTCCCATTACACCAGCCAGAGCTCCTGAAGTAGCTGGAAGACGACATGTTGGTATGAATTATTAAACATTTATTTTAACCACACACAAAGAAGCATAATCACACTTGCAAACATGTTTTGTCATATTTAACCATGTGCAACAAATACCACATAATACAAACCAAGGGAAACCCAAATATTTTTAGGGTCATTGGAGATCTGATAGGCACCAAACCCTGCAAGGCCCCCGAAGAGAAGCCCTGCAGCCAGGGAGGGGACGCTGCCTGAAAGAGTAAACATGCAGCAAGTCAACACATGCACTTGACATCCATAAAACAATTCTTAAAAGTAAATATGTGCTGGTTTGTTTTAAGGCGGGGTGATGTAATCAAAGATACAACACAATAAAGAAAACAATCCAAAAAGGTTGATAATAATTACTGCCATAAATGTCACAAGCTTGATTTAAAGCAGTGAACTGAAGCATTTAATTGTGGTTTAAAACGTTTTAAATTAGAGCAATTGAAGTTAATGAGAAAATGTATATTGTCATTTTGCTGTTGAGGTAATTATGTTGATGTGAACTTGTGAATTCTCTGACATTTAACGAGCCAAGTCGATAATATATTACAGAATCGTCATATTAATAATACCTGCTTTCACGTAACCAACGACTCCACCGGATGCGACGAGGGCAGCGTATCCATATCCAACCCAATCCACCGACATGTTTGACACCTGCCAGGGCGCATGAGGGATTAACCAAAAACACTCAAGCTGCAATTGCACAGTCACGGTTCAGGGCGGTTGTTTAGTTTTTTTAAAGAAGAAAACACTTTCTCTTCGAAAACCTGTAATATTACTTACACGGGTGAAAAAGTTTATGGGGCTTTCAAGGTTTAACAACACTGAGCTGTTAGAGAAGACGAGCTGAGTCAATAGAAGGCATGCAAACATTTTAAGGCGTCGCGACAAACATCCCCACACTGACAGTTGTCTGTCTGCAGCCATGTGACATTGTGGCCCCACCGACGAACAAAATGCGTCTGCTGTGTCTGCTTTTGGAGATAAGACTCGTCGTGGACATGGGCGCATGAACTAGCAACACACTTTGTGGAGGTTACACAACAACAACGCACGCAGAAACTTAACAGAATGAAGTGGAAACACGAACATAAACACGTAACCCTACATATGTCCTTGATTAAGTATAAGCCAGTGCATTAAACGTTTGGGAAGAGCAAACACTACAAGTCTGAACGCAAAATAATTAACATACAACCTTGATCCTGATGTGTCTTCTGTCCGTGAGCCTGTTCCTAGTCGAGCACAAATTATTGGTGCACAGTGCATTCGTCAAATATGCCCGACGGGAAATGTAGGCCATAGTTTATGAAAGGCAGGATAATAATGTAAACAAGAAAATAATAATAATTATTGTTATACGCTATATGCTGCTTTTCTTTTCACACAATTATTTTTATCGTTTTTAAATACATTCTGTTTTCTGTACATGAAAAAGTATACATCTATTTGAAGGCACACATGTTCCTTTCTGCAGTTTGAATGTCACCAAACTCTCAAAAATCTGGAAAAACAAACCAAACAAAATCAAACAAACTTCAGACAACCTTACCCACAATTTTGGAAATGGTTCAGTGGTTTCAGTGTGACAGTGGCACATATGTATACGGTATCCAGCGAAATAAGGTATCTTATTTAAGTGCCTGGTTGCTGTTTAGTGGCTAAGGTCAAAACTCAAATGTTAAACATCTGTGGAGAAACCTGATGATACATTTTAAAAATGCAAGAGATGATCTGCCAGGGAAGAATGAAATGAACCCAGGTACAAAACCTGAGGGAAGAAAAATACGTTTTGAGTGAAGAATGATCTCAATTGTATTCATAATAAAATACAGCACAATAGAATGTGCGTATGTATTAAATAAATAGTTATTCTTATCAGTTGTAAGGGCTTACGGCACAAATTGAGACTAGTATTATTCTTTGCAACCACAAGATGGCAGTACAGGATCGGATTAGGGTTTGATGCCTTTCAAGAGAGCCCCCCTCCCCCCCATCTACTATGCTTGAACTGAACTTCACTTTTTCCCCACAGTGCTTTAGTTAATATAAATATACGGTACATATTTAAATGTAAATTATTATGTCTTGAAAAGGTTCCTTGTGATTACCTGCCTGTTTCTTTGGTCATTTCACTTACTACACACACACACACACATATATATATATGTATGTGCTTTTTATGTTTGCAAGAGAAAGATGGCGCTAGAATACAATTTATTATCACTCAATGGATCTGAAACCAGTCCCTGCAGTCGCCAATTTCACACATTTTACGCGGCTCCATGGGGCTTTGGTGCCTTGAGTGACGGTGACTTCAGTGGGAGCCCCACTCTGATTTACCAAATATCTAATAAAGGTGATGGTCCAACTTCTCCAGAATTTGGGGACAGTATTTCAAACATACACAGCTGTGAGGAGGAGGAGAAGAAGAGAGAGGGACAAATGTTTTCTGGGATGTTTCCACAACATTTTTTTGGCAACGCAAATGACGCTTTAATTACGCACGACGATCTCTGTCGCTTCAATTTTCAATTAAGGACAAGATAAACATATACCACACACCACTACCAACCCTAAACACAATTGCATTCATAATAGTAATAACGCATTCATGCAATTTGCTTAAATGTGAATGGCTGCACATGCACGGTGCCTGAGGTGCAACCGTTGCGTTTGTGAAACAGTTTTAGGAAGTTGAAGTTCTGCCCGAGGCCTCGTGCCATAGTGGAAGTGGTTAAAACCAAGCCATAGACAAACACAAACACAGTGGATATTCAAAAACCGGACCCCACGCTTGTCTGGCACCAAACCCACTCTGTGTGTGACAGCTCAGCTTTAAAAACTCACTCCTCCCTGTAAGAGTGCAGGGCCTCCAATATATCTGATCCTCCCGCCTCCATCTCTCTTTTTTGTCCAGGTCTGGAGGTTTTAGGTAACGAGCAGGTATATTGTGCATACAGGTTTGTTTTAAACGTGAACACCAGGTAAAAAAAAAATATATATATATATAGGTACAGTGTGGAATTACATATCTGGAAAATCCATTTATTGGATGAAATGAAATAAAAGGGTTTTTATGTTAGATCTCAGTGAAGAAACTCTGTGCGTACCGTTTGCAGACGGTCTACATGTGCAAAGAGGAGAAAAGGGGGGTTTGAACCAAAGCGCAGACCATTATCACCTCTGAGCGCATGTGTTGCACTCCCCTCTCTCTCTCTCTGTGTGTGTGTGTGTGTGTGTGTGTGTGTGTGTGTGTGTGTGTGTGTGTGTGTGTGTGTGTGTGTGTGTGTGTGTGTGTGTGTGTGTGTGTGTGTGTAAGAGACACAGAGAGAGGGAAAGCTCATTCGCTCTTGGCCCGAGGGGTCTACATAAGTATGTATTAGAAATAAACAGTGGATAAATAAATAATGACCCTCACAAAAGCAGGGGAGCTCTCTGTGTAGAGGTAATGATGTTGGCAGTTAACCTTCAAGTTTTTTAACTTGACACAGTTTCATTTGCGGCGAGAATTCATGTTTCCCATCAAGATAAAGCGGCGAGAAGGAGAGAGGAAAACAGGGTAGAAATAACAGATATGTCTTTAAATCAACCGAGGACGAACATATGGGATTATAATTTACTACATAGCTCTTTAATTGCCAGGCATTTTTTAAGCAATGTTACTAAAAAAATATATATTTAAATTGTTTTGCTATATCCATTTTTTAAACATGAAATCAAAGGGGTGCAATGCACTTGCAGGCAAAATGAACTTAATGTAAACAATACATACATTTTATATGGAAGAGAGTCATGTAGATATATTGCTTGAAATAATATGATTGTTTTTATCCCATCATAAAACAACTCAACACAGTTTTTTGTTTTTTTTAATTATAATTATTGTCTTAATAACACGTGAACTAAACGTCATCTTTAACCAGCATGTATGCAGACAAATAGGTCTTTTCACTTTTTTCCCCCAGGTAGTTTCTCCCTTGTATACACACCCGGCGCAGTGCGCATGCGTCACCAGGTGGCCTCGCACAGTTTTTTATGACCAGGTGAGGCGAAGTGGTCCAGGTAGAAGAAAAAAAAAAAGAGCAGAAAAAGTATAGCTTTCTACTTTGGGACCGAAGCCTCTGTGAGATAGACAGCAACACGGGATCGACTAAAAACAAAGCAGAAGACAAAGAATGTCAATTATGGGCATGATGGGGGAATGGCAGGTATGTGCTGCTTACTTTAAGACAAAGAGACGGCTGTTAAAAATCCACGAAAAGTGTCAAAGTGTCGACGAGCTGTGGGGATGAAGCTGCACAGGCAGCGTGAAACCTTCAGTGAAGACAAGCGCCGCGGTTCTCTTGTGTAAAACACAAGCTTTTTGCTGTTAAAAAAAACATGTTTTATTTTTGAACCATTATCAATCATGTTGTTGTTAGTCGCGTGTTTATAGGTAGAGTTTTAAAAAATATATATACACATCCGCAGGTGTGTTTAAGAATTGGTTTAAAAATTGGTTTGAGTCTTTGGTGTCAAATGTAACTTTTTATAATTTATACATTTAAATAACAAAGTTACAAATCATCACACTGCACTGGAGTGGACTTCATTATTGCGGAGTTGTTATTCTTTAAGTTGTGAGTGCTTCACTGAAAAACAACAACCCTGCTGTTGCTTCTTTATTTTGAAGGTGTGGAGCAGATTTAAGAGACAAAACACGCGAGTTTCAGTCGTTAAAAAAAAAACACACACACATACACACACACCACCACCTCAGACAATCCTGTGGAAAGAGACACCCGCGCGCATCGCTGTCATTTGCCTGTTCCATCGCCCCCCATTATCATTAATGACAACTGCTCGTAAAGAAGTCACAGTACAAATGGTAATCCAGGTTTTTAAACGAGAGGGGCCAACGCCTTAAAGATGTGGCGACCTGTCTCCTGACCCACGACCCGCTGAGGTGAAGGCTCGGCCGGCGTCAGGGCGCAGACAGATTCCCCCTAACCGGTATTTGAAGTGAAACAAGGCCATGTTGTTGTGTTAATTATTTAGGTTCTTTCTCTCTACCCCCCCACCCCCCCACTACAAAACCCCGCACCCTTCCATGCAGTCAATGGACCTGTAGAGCTGCTCACCTTCTTACCATAACACTGAGAAAATAGCCTCTCAAGGTCTCCACTCTCAATGGGATTAAAATAACAGTTTGGTAGTTGAAGAAAGAAAGAAAATGCAGGTTAGTGTGAGTGTGTGTTTGTGTGTGTGTGTGATGCAGGGTTATTTGCATGTAAGGCTTTCTGTTTTCACATCAAGCACTGGAAAACAAATCGATAAGACACTGGCTGGCTGTGGGAAAGAGTCAGCAGCAGCAGCACAGTGAAGAAGAAAAAAAAGTTATTTCACAGAAGAAGAAGAAAAAAACATGCACTTTTTTTTATTACAACACTTTATCTATAGCGTTAAAGTGTCCTTCTGTGATTTTATCCAGGTAAAGTGGTGCAAAATGATTCTAGAGACTGTCCCAGGTGCATGCAGAGATCCCCACGCATGGCACACACACACACACACACACACACATACACCTCGCTGAACAGTGCAAATAATAAACATGTGTAAAAGCTGCTTTAGTTTTTTACCTGTGCGTTGTGTCCATTGGTGTTGTGTGAGCAGATGGAGGGGGAATCAAACGGCTGTTGATATGCTAATGAGGCCCTGTGCCAGTGTTATTACAGAGCTGCTCCAGCCCTTTACTTCCACCATTAGAGGGAGACCTCAGAGCGCAAGACAGACAGACAGGCAGGCAGAACCCACAGCTTCAATAAAAGTAGTTTTTTTCTGAGCGGGGGAGCACAATTCACAGACTGAAAACAAGACTCCACTCAATACCCACCTCAACAACCCATGAAAATGCTCTGGAAATTAACTGATAACATTAAATATGAAGATTGCGAGGTAAGGGGCTTTTTTTTATGTTTTTTAATTTTTTTCCCTTTATTTCAATGTCAAATAATTTATAGTTAAGTTAACACATATAATTATTATTAGGAATATGATGTATTTTATTTTATTAATTGAATGCATTGATGCATGTTTTTTAAATTTAATTTTATAGTGAGTAAAGACAATCAATAATAATGATATGTATTATATATTTGATATATTATTTGAATTAGTCAATTTACACTAATATAATATTTTTTTTTTTTTACAATTTAAATTCATGTTCAGTATCTCCAAATATGAAATGACACCTGCACTCAGTACTTTCCCATGCATTTAATTAAAACAAATATTTTGCAGTAAATGTAAGCGCCAGCACGGTCTGCTTTATTTACTGCTTAAATGGCACGAACATTTACCTTTCACATTTAATATCCGTGCAATTTCAGGCAGGTTTTTTTTCCTCTTATGTACAGTGCATGTATACGTGTGTGTGTGTGTGTTGAGTGCATACACTGAGTGGCTGCTGCTGCTGCTGTTGTGGCCAAAGTTTTTTGCAGTAATATCAGGGACATGTTTGGGAGTGGAGAAGCCAGTCAGACGTGTTTTTCTTTTTCTTTTTTTTTTTTTAACCGCGTGCTGGGTGGATAGAGACGGCCAAAGAGCAGGAAAACAAAAGCTCGCCACCTCCGCGCTCGTGTTGTGGCTATTGCATGAATTTGCACGCAAATGTTCTCCCGATTGTGTGGACACACGAAAATAACATTTCGCCATCGCCGTCAGGTGACATTTCATCATTAATTTTTATTTTTTTTAATGCGCGATATAAACAGGAAAAGGAGCTGGAGCTGTTTACAGTGGTGCGTAAAACTTGTCTAGAGCGCTGGATCCTACATGATTTTATTTGTCTTCATGTTCCCGGGTCAAAGTTAAAAAAAAAAAAGTTAGCCCGCGTAACTGACTGTGGAGTCGAGGAGGAACCGGTGGATTAATTCGGCGCAGGCAGAGGAGAGGAGAGAAAAAGAGAGGGAGAGAGAGAACGAGAGAAGAGCCATGGAGGACAGCTCGCTGTCGGAGTCTGAGGTGGAAAACAAAGGGATGAACGGTAGAAATGAGCCGGCCGGAGTGTCCACAGCGCTGTCTGTTGGATTTTCACCCAGTTCAGAGGTGCACATTGTTCCCTTCCCTGCCTTCTCCTTCTTCCACTGTTTGTGGTCCACCTCCCTTCATTCCTGTCTTTATTTCACTTTTGCGCTTTGGCCCTGGGACCCTTTTTAAACCCCCCCTCCTTCCTTCTTCTCCACTCTCTGATTCGTCAGACGAGAGTGAATATCCCTCTTTTTGTCTCGCTCTCTCTCCACTCCCTCCCTCTCTCTCTCTCCCTCGCTCGCTCTCTCTCTCTCACCATCTCTGATTAGATATACTGATTCCTCCTTTCAATGGACGTCATTTAAGCTCAGACTCCTGCCTTGAGTTGCGTCCTCCGCCTCACACCCGCTTTCCGACTATTCTTTTTACCCTTTTATTAAGTATTTCTGTAATATTAATGGCCATGAATGCGCTTTATTAGCAGTCCAAGAGGGAGACGAAGAGAACGGCTCTCTTTTTTTTGGCTAATATGAGCTCAAGCGACGGGACGACAGCAGTGTGATAGAAGAAGACAGGAGTGCGAGGAGAAAAAAAGAGGCTTTTTCCGAGAGAAACTTTTCGACCCAAAATCCTCCAGCACCGCCGATCACCAGCATTTTTAGAGCCAGATGAAGGGCAGCGGGGATCTTAACGTTTCTTTCTGATGGATTATCATCCTGCTACTGTGGCACATATCTGATCACCGGGGCCGCTGTGATCTTGCAGGAAGAGAAGAGTGCTTTTTTTCGGGGGCTACATTTTTGTGTGTGCTTGGTTTTGCGGGTTATTCCCTTTTGCTCGCCCCCGTCCAAACACTCGGTGTTTTTGAACTGATTATTCTTTGCTTGAGTCGCACTGAAATCCTTTCAGATGTTAGTGCACAGTTTTTCCGCGATGGTAAGTTGCTGCATGGAGCCTCACACCGTGTCACTTCGGATGTTGTTTGCATATCAGATTTTTTTTTTCGTCCTCTTTTTTTTGTATAATATTTTTTTGTCTATCCCCACCAGCTGATTAATGTTTTTGCACAGCTTGCATGCGTAAAAGCCGCGGGACATGTGGGGAAAAAAATAAATAATGCAAAGCTCGATTTATTTATTTGAAGGCATTTCACCTCCGGAATTTTTATGTTTGATGTTTAATATAATTTTTTTTGCTATTTATTATCATATTGTTATTATTTTAAACGTTGTGATATAGATAATTATTTTTAAATCACTATGAGTCATTTTTGTGTTAATGGTCATTTCCACACTTGGTCTAATCCCTGTCATTCACTCGGGCCATATTTGATAACGCCCGCAGAGCATTCAGCAGTTAAAGCAGAGGAAGCAGAATAACGCACTAATGTGTTCTTTTTCACACTAAAATTCACCTCTCCTCTCTGTCCTCCCTCCTGCAGGATCGCCACGACGGCACCAGCAATGGGACAGCCAGGCTACCTCAGCTGGGCGGCGTGGGCCAGAGTCCCTACACGAGCGCCCCGCCGCTCTCCCACACACCGAACTCGGACTTCCAGCCCCCGTACTTCCCCCCGCCATACCAGCCCATCTACCCGCAGTCTCAGGACCCTTACTCGCACGTCAACGACCCGTACTCCCTCAACTCCCTGCACGCCCAGCCGCAGCCGCAGCACCCGAGCTGGCCGGGCCAGAGGCAGAGTCAGGAGAGCGGCCTGCTGCACCAGCACCGCAGCCTGCCGCACCAGCTGTGCCGGGAGTACCGCAGGGAAGTGCTGCTACCGTCCGGCCACGGCATCGACACGGGACTGTCGGACTCTATCCCTATCCATGGAATACCTCACTCTTTAGAAGACGTTCAGGTGAGACTGCGATTACCTGCACTTGTCTCTTTTCTTTCTTTGTTTTTATACAAAAATAAGTTATTAAAATACAAATGTTATGTTATTATAAACATTAGAAGCACTGCTTTTCTTATTCTTATAATTGATGGTGTTGATTTCGATTTGGCAATTATTATTATTTTGGACAAAGACTGCTTTTAATAACTGGTCTATACTAGTTGAATCAATAAAATCAGCGTTTTATTCATTAATTATTATTTTAAACTAAATTACTGTTATGGTCACTTTTAACCCAATGTGGGTTTTAATAATGTGAAAGTAGCATGAAAAAATATATATATTTCAAGTGTCAAAAGAAAACAGCACAATATAACATGGTTACGTTGGTTGAAAAATAAAAAGGCAGAATAAAAACAATTTTAAAATGGTAAACGTCGCCAGATTCAAATAAAAATAATTTAAATTAATTTATTAAAACACAAAAAAACATAACCTTGTATTTTAAACATTCTTGTCCTCATGTCGTCTTATTATTATTATTATTAATATTGTTATTTATCATACAATAAAACATTCAGCTTTTTGACAACACGCACAACAAGAACCGAGTTTTTGTTGGATTAATTGCGATTATGTCAAAAGATGCACGGCATACGACAAGTGTCAATAATCCTCATTCTTATTGAGAGTTTTCTCCCCCCAGTTTTTAATCAGAAACAAACACCAATAATCGTCTAATTAGTTCATAGGCCTTTAATAGGCTGCGCTGCCGTAATTACTAACCAATCTAGATTAGAAGTTTCCTTGTGAGTAGAGCCAATATGAGGGCAGAATTAGGTCAGGATTATGGGGCGACGCAGCGTCGTTATTTAAGTCTGAGTTTTGGGATCTGGTGTAACGCGCGCATCAGTGTAACCCACTGAAAACACTCGTGGACAATAATAACGAGAATGGGCCTCCAGAGCCTCCATGTTGTGCGAGGGTGTCAGGCTTTGTTCCTGCACAGCATCCTGAGGTGTATTTACTCGCACGCGGACCGAGTGCTGCTATTTTCTTTCTGCCTTTTGTGCTAAAATTGTCCATCCTATTAAATTTTTTTCTTTGTGTCACAGCCTGTTGAGGATCAAGGAATTCACATCCCCGACCAGACTGTAATTAAAAAAGGTAAGCACTTTCCTCTGAGATATATCAAGCATGTTACACTACAAAAGCTGGCGCGCGCGCACACACACACACAGAGACACACGCACACACCGTGCAGCACCGTTTCTGCTTGAGAAGACTCAATGCAATGCCGTAACGCCTGACTGATCCTAATATGCAGTAGCCTATTTTTCATTACATGGTTTCCAAGTGCATCAAACTGGCTGCACCTCTTTTTTTTCTCTCTCTCTCTCCCAAAGCCTCGCTGATGGAATTTACTGTCAGCGTTTCACAGCAGCGTGGAGATGAGTATAGAGCTGGTGGGGCTTTGTGGGCCCGTGGTGTTGATGGTCAAAGACGCAGAACTGTACACGAGCCTGGCTCTTAAAGTGCGAGGAGGCCAATATAGCTGCAATCACGCTGCATGGTCAAATTTAAAATGGAAGTTGGGTCACAGGCGTTATACTCTCTCACTCGTGCGCGCGTGCACGCGCGCGCGTGTGTGTGTGTAGTATGACTGTCATTTATAGAGAAGGGATCACTATTAAGCTTTGGAGGCAAACTCTGACTGCGGTTTTAATATCTCCAAATGTAATTTTCATATTCAGTACTCCGCTGAAGGTTGTTGGTTTATATTGCTTCAATATATCCACTTATCTTCTGTCAAAAAATTCAGCCTGATTTGTGCTGATATTGGTACAACAGAGGGGGGCGGGGGGGGCTGTTTCATGGTCAGGTTTAAATGCGTTTTGTCAGGTCAAATTAGAGCTGAACTACAGCGATTTTTATTTCCAATTTTTTTTTTTTGGTCTTTTACGCGTCTTTTTTTATCCTTTCTTTTTTTGGGGAGGTAGGGGGTCTGTCTTATGTGCGCATGAACATGATAATTGGCTTCTTATATTAGTAATCTCAAGAGTTCGTTTAACTCCTATTGTCTCTATTAGGCTCCCCTGAGCCATTAATGTCACAAGTGATCTATCCAAAGGCGCACAGTCCCCTTTGTTACTGCACACCAAAAAACGGTGCAAGGGCCCAGTAAATGCGGAGCCTCCCCTCCTCCCTTTCTCTATCCCGGTGTGAAATCACACACGGGCAATGGTGTTGTGGTGTTTTTTTTTTTTTAACTGGAAAACGGGAGAAACGTCAGAATGTGCAGACTTGATCAAATCTATCGGGTTTTCGTGGCGAAAAAAATGGTTATTAGAGGAGAGCGTGCAGATCCTGGTTTCTGCTGCTGATTTAAATACTGGTTGTTTTTATTTTATGAACACATACATTCAATACCACACTTATTATTATTGTTAATATTCTGAATTATTATTTGGAGTGATGGGTCACTCTTCTCTGCATGCCATTGTAGCTGAACGCGTACATGTGGTGTTAAACTCTAAATCCGGGGGCCTAAATCCTCCCTTCTCATTTAGTTAAGGCTCTGCATTGCATGAAACTCACTGAGCACGGTCTCTCTCTCCCTCTCTTTCTCTCTCTCTACCCCTCCCCTCCTCCCCCCCCACTCGCTCTCCCTTGCTTCTAGGTCCAGTGTCTTTATCCAAGAACAATAATGTTTCCTCCATCCCCGTAAATAAGGACGGACTTTTCGGAGGGGTGGTGAACCCCAACGAGGTGTTCTGCTCGGTACCGGGTCGCCTTTCCCTCCTCAGCTCCACATCAAAGTACAAGGTCACGGTGGCCGAGGTGCAGAGACGCCTCTCGCCGCCCGAGTGCCTCAACGCTTCACTGCTGGGCGGGGTGTTGAGGAGGTGAGTCTGACTGGAGGGCTGCAATCTCCCTCTCTCTCTTTACCTGTGCTGTGTGTTTGCTCTCTCTCTCTCTCTCAGTGAACATGCATCTCTCCCTCTCTTCTGTACCAAGAATAATTAAAATCGACCAACCATGACACCTAGCTCCTGCATTTAAAGCAGGAGGGGTCTGTTAAATTCCCTATTAACTTCTCTAGCACTGGATCTCTCCCCCCCTCTCTCTCGCTCTCTCTCTAAATTAATGTAGGCCTAGTCTGTTTCAACCCTCAGCTCTATAGGCCCAGTGAAGGCATTACACATGAAAACATTGGTCTCTGGTGAACTGTCTAGTGAAGTGCTGCAGACACGCAGCTCTGCCTATTAAGTAGGCTCTTATTTATTTATTCATTCATTCATTTCGTACAGTATTTGTCTGCTGCTGAAAACAAGGCTGCGACTCCTCGTTTTTTTTTAGTGTTAGTTTGCATCAGGGATGTGGAGGAGGATATAAAGCATGGCCACATTGAGTCCAATCGCTTTTAATTATAGAGCTGAGGCCACATGCATCCACTGGCATATGTTTGTGTGTGTGTGTGATATTACGAGGAATTACAATATTATTATGATTAAAAGTATAGGGAAACAACATGGCAGGGGAGCTTGTTGTTTGCGAAACCGCAACTTCCTCGACCATAAAACAATAATAAATTACAAATGTTTGCTTTGCAGCATCTTTGCATCATTATAAACAATCTCCTTGCTCAAATATCTGCCCACTCAGTGAAAGTCATCCACATGAGCACCACCACAATGAATCTCTGCTTTGTTTTATTGTCACAGGGCCAAGTCTAAGAATGGAGGAAGATCCTTAAGGGAGAAGCTGGATAAAATCGGCTTGAATCTACCTGCGGGCAGACGCAAGGCAGCCAACGTCACCTTGCTGACGTCACTAGTCGAGGGTAAGTCGGGGGTGTAGTAAATCACGTTCTCACTCTTATTGCTCCCGCGATACCAGGTGCTTGCAAACTGGGACTTTTTTCTCTCTCTCGCTCTGTGTCTTTCTCTCCCTCTCACTCGTTCTTTCTCTGTGTTTTAAATCAGCATATGCGCTCATCCGTGTAATGTGGACCGACTTTGCCTCGCAAGTAATAAACCATGAAGGGTGTGTGTGTGTGTGTGTGTGTGTGTGTGTGGAAAGAGAGAGGAGAGGAGAGGAGGGAGAATGGTGCTGGTTGATTCTCGTGGCTCTGCAGCGTTGGCCTTCGCTTTCAGGAGCGCGCACTTGCAGGTCCACGGCTGCATGGCCTAGTTTACACGCCGGATGAGTTTGTGTTGAAGTCCAGTTAATTATTGAGTGCTGCTTGTTTATTGGGCACCGCTGAGCTGTTTCACCTCACGGATGAGAAGTCGATTGATTTATTAACCCTGCATTGTTTCAAACATTAATACAGCCATGCGCTATGGCTGCGCAGGGCTGCTTTCTTTTTCTTTTCTTTTTTTTTTTTTGGCTTTTAAATGGCGACTTAATTCTTGCGTTAATAGCTTCCCAGGCTTCTGGTTTTCAGCGAAGATTTTTGTTGCATGCAAATGTGCCTCTGACCTATTGGGAGCTATATGTTTTGGGCCTATTAAAGAATAAATTAGTCCGCCATGGTGCGCTGAGAAGATGCCTTTTTACGCGTCTGGATAAATCCATTTTGCTTGCAGAGTTGAACCTGATTATTCAGTGCAGTGGTATTTGGTGTTTCCAAAGGTGAAAGCCTGCGATGGTTCATTGGTCCCTGTTAATCATTATTACAGACGAGGAGCGAATGCAATATTCATTGTGCTCCGTAGAAATTTGGTGGCTGTATTGTAATGAGCCTGAAGAAATGTATGATTCTGGGTAATAAGGGGGTGGTGGCAGGGAGGGAGGGGGGGGAAGAGAAATGGGGGGTGGGGGGGCGGGGGTGAAGTGAAGGCAGTCGGTCATTTAGTGAAGAGACACTGCGTTTTTTGAAGAGCTGTCATTGTTTATGGTCTCCACCATTTTATGGAAACGAGTTTACTGGACTTGAGCTTTGATGCTAATTGGCGCATGAGTTCTTCCGGAGCAGAGGCTTATGGACAGGAAGCCCCGCAGTCAAACTCAACTGCTTCAGGAAATTAAAACCAAAAGACATGGAGGAAAAAAAGGGAAAGAGAGTGAATAAAACCTGCATAGCTGAAGTATATGAAGGAAAAGTGAGATTTAGATACATCCCTTCAAAATTGCCTCTCCACCGTCTGTGCCTGTGATCTGCTGGACTTCCAATAATGTGCAGACATTGGTAATCAATGACATGGTGTTAAGCATGATGCCGTGTCTATATTTCATATCCACTTATTGTTTCTCCTCCATATTAAAGCGGTTCTCACGGCACAGAGGAGGCAGCTTGATGTGTATTGACAGCTCGCTGGGCTGTTTTTATTATCACAGGCTATTATTGTTCTCATCATCATTAATGTTGTTAGGGAGGCACAGGTGCCATAACCCCGCTGTCTCCACGCGTAAACAGAGTGGACGCTGTGTTCACATCGGATTAATCATGTGTTATAGTCCAGTCACAGAGTGTGAACTGCTCGGAATTTGATGGAACCGTATTTAATAAACAAACGTATCCAATCTCTTATATTTCTCCCCCCCCCTCCTCATCGCTGATTTTTCTTCTTATTATTTCTTTCTCAGGAGAAGCTGTGCATCTTGCCAGGGATTTTGGTTATGTATGCGAGACCGAGTTTCCAGCCAAGGCAGTAGCAGAATATGTAAACCGTCAGCATTCCGACCCAAACGAACAAGTCCAAAGAAAAAACATGCTATTGGCCACGAAGTAAGTGCTATTATCACATTTCACTCCTCTGTTACACCGAATGCATGCCGGCCTGTGCCACACACACACACACACACACACACACACACACACACACACACACACACACACACACACACACACACACACACACACACACACACACACACACACACACACACACACACAATTTAAAGTTTAGTATTTGTTATCATTTTATATTTTAATTTCACTATTATTATTATTATTATTATTATTATCATCAGTCCATTTTCTAATCTAATTCTAATAATAATAATAATTATTATAATAATATTGATCAATAATAAAAAAAATATTCATCTCTGTTGCTCACACACTTTATTTTACATCCAAATTGCACTTGACGTCTCTCTTAATTATGGATTCCATTAAGACGCACTTATTTTCATTTTTATTTAAATGATATGACGCGATCAATTAAAAAAAAAAAGAAGAAAAAAAAGGATGAAAATATAATAAGTGCACTTAAATATAGCGCTGTGACTGGGCCCTCTTTCTACTTCTTCTTCCCTCCCTCACGCGCTGCAGCCTCTCGTGTGTCCTGTGATTTCAGTGACACTGACAGATAGCTGGTTCTCATCCAGCGCTGCTACCACTGCTTATGTTTGACTGAGCGTTCACTGGATCCCTCGCTAGGCGCAGATAAGCACCAAAAAAAAAGAGAGGCCCGCATCATCAATATTAACATATCGACGATGGGCTGCAATAATCAAAACAGCTGTCAGCTGATCATTACGCGTTTAACACGTGCGTAAAATGGAGAGGAACCCGCTGCGATTTTATACAGCCTGTTCTGAGTAAATTGAACAAATTAATGTTTTATTTATATATATATATATAATTTGTTCCCCCACCCCCTCACATACAAAACTTCAGCTCACATATTCTCTATTTATATAAGTGTTATTGGATTGAGAGATTCATTTCGAAATTGTTGTTTTTAGTTTGTAATTTTTTTTATTTTTTTTTAAACATGGCTGTTGACTTTTCACTTCAGGTTTAACAGTGTGGCGCATCTGCAGCACTAACTGACTCTGAAATGTCAGTGTTTGCAGTGCGTCCACCTTGATTTATTCATTTTCAAAAATATGTTTATTTGTTTTTACGCGCAGGGATTTGTGCCACGTGACATTGTTGGGATGACTTGTAAACAACTTGTCACGTCTGCGCGCGTCACATTTTTTAGGGGTGGAGGGAGGGGTGTTTCCATGGATCAGATGTGTGATAATGTTGGTCACTAACGCTGCTGCTCCCTCTGTTTTTTAGGCAAGTGTGCAAAGAGTTCACGGACCTGCTGTCCCAGGACCGTTCGCCGCTGGGGAACTCACGGCCGCAGCCGATTCTTGAACCGGGAATCCAGAGCTGCTTGACCCACTTCAGTCTAATCTCGCACGGTTTTGGGACCCCGGCACTGTGCGCGGCCGTCACGGCCCTGCAGAACTATCTGACCGAGGCTATCAAAGCCATGGACAAAATGTACCTCAACAACAACCCAAACAGTCACTCAGATAACGGCACTAAAGGCGGAGACAAAGACGAGAAACACAGAAAGTGATGTTTCCATCCTTTAACTTCACTGTGGGGCCAAACTCACGAAGGGCCCTTCTTCTACACCGACCACACGCCTCGGCCCGGCCCCTGCCCATCCAATATAAATATTATAAATACCTTATAAATACTATTGATAAAGTTAATTGTGCCACTTCCTGATCTTGCGTGGTTTTACATGTTTTGTTTCTACACCCCCCACTTTGGATCCACGAGGAAATGACGCAAGTGTTTTCTTCTTCTTCATCTTCTTCTTCTCCTCCTTCTACTTCTTCCTCCTCCAACACCTGAACCACATGAAATGTTATTTAAAAAAAAGAAAAAAGAAAAGAAAAGAAAAAGAAAAAACAGGCTGCGGAGGATCAGCTCCTGCAGGGCGAGTAGAAGGTGTACTAGGCCCACTGCCTCAGCCACAGGACTTTTTATGTACTCCCCCTTTTTTTATGAGCTGCAGCGAATGGACTGAAATCCAGCGGACACCAACCCCGCCCCCCCCCCCCCAACCAACCACACACTCCCCCACCTCCCCTCTATATCTCCATTTTACGATTGTGACAAAATCGAAGCTAAAAGAGGATGAATTCTTATCAGTATTGTGAATAATAAACTTGAAAACAAAGAGAAATTCCACAGAGCTCCCTGTCATGACTTCAGTTGTAGACTCTCTCACTCACTGTCTCTCTCTCTCTCTCTCCAAGCGACCAACTTGAACTTTTTGAATTTCAACACGATTCGCGGTTATATAAGGGAATCGGTGTTCATGTATGTATATATTTATTTATGTGTAATTTAATGGGAATTGTAAATATGGTGCGTCTGTTTAAACTTCCTTTTTTTTATTTATCTGGTGCCTCCTGTTTTAGTGGGTTTGGATATTCGGTTAGTTCTTCATGTGATTTTATGTTTTTTTTTTTTTTTTAGAAAACAGAAGTTTGGGGTATTTTTTATTTCTCTGGGATATTTCAATTCAGCCCTCTTGTAGCATGTTGAGGCGACATTGAAGCAAGTGAACAAATTTAATAGAAATAAACTTCCATTTCTCTCTCTCTCTATCTATATATATATATCATTCTTATTTCAGTTTTTAATTTGAAACAGAGCATAAGTGACACCCTGAGGAGAACTGTTTTTTTCCCGTGTGTGTTTCTATTTTCGTTTTTATACAAGCTTTTATGTGTTGTGCCAATCAGAATACGTTTCACCCCTTGTTTTCTCTCCTTAAGCACCATAAAAGCAATAAATGGAATATTGTCTTTTTTTTTTTTTTTTTTTTTAAAGAAAAAAAAAATGTTGAAAGACGCTCAAAAAACATTTTATTTGGGGACCACCTGATTATCTTGTTATGTCCGATAATGTCCACAATTGGAGGCGGTTTTAGCTGTATTGTATAGACATGTGCTGGCAATAGTTCCCATGCCTGTCAATGTATTATAGTCCTTTGTTGCCCTGAAAAAAATAAATATTTGATACGCTTCATCTCGATTTTTATTCATATCTTTAAAAATGTTTATTCTCTGCTTGATAGAATGGGTGTTTTATTTATTTAGTTATTTATTTTATTTCTTTAAGTCATGGTATTTTTTTTGTATTCTTATTTTTTTTTTCACATCCTGAACCGCTACAGTAATTGAGCTTAAGTCTCCCTTGACAATTGCTCTCTCCAATAAGTGGCTGAACTCATTGTTTCCCTCAAGTATAATAAAAAAAAAATCTTACTTTAAACTCCCTAGTTCAGAGCACAGGATCTTGTGCAGGCCAAGTGGCGCACAACAATGGATATATTCGCGTTTGAAGTGTTGTGCTGCTGCAGCAGCAGCAGCAGCAGCAACCCTCCAGCTAAAACCCTCTGAGATGTATATGGGCCTGGTGTGCACTGTTTGGTTGTTGTGGTCTATATTTGGCTCCCCCCACCCTCGTTTATTCTGTGCTGGAGCCTTATTCAAAGACATGCATCAAATATTTGTTAGGCTATGTTGTTTCCCCCTCTTT
Source organism: Microchirus variegatus (assembly GCF_963457635.1). NCBI lineage: Eukaryota > Metazoa > Chordata > Actinopteri > Pleuronectiformes > Soleidae > Microchirus > Microchirus variegatus. Next base: position 15,843,646 of record NC_139816.1, read on the forward strand.
CTCAGTGTAATCAATGAACAATCAGCGCGCAGTATGTATGCTGCATTTGTATAGATATTTTCTTTTATTATTATGATTTTTTTTTCTCCTTTGGTGTGTGGTGATACAATCATAACACTCTCATAACTAATCTCTCTCTTTTCTAAGTGCTATTTAATTTCGCTGTGTTTGGCTGAGTGGCTCTGCAAATGTGCACTGTCTCGCTGCGTGGATGTGATGCTGGCCCTTTTTCCTTTTCTGTTATTATTATTTTTGTGTGCAGAGAGAGCTGCTGAGAGCGAGAGAGAGAGAGAGTGAGGGAGGGAGAGGAGGCCGTTGCATAACATTTGAGTTGAGTTTGATTGTGTATTGATGGCGTGTGGCACCTATAGCTCCAAATCAATCTCGTCTGGAGCATGAATCAGTCCAGTGATGGATGCATCTAGGTGGTGTTTTCTTGCGTTTTTTCCCCCCATTTCACTGTCTGGTAACCATGCAGCTTAAAATATATGTAACACTGGGCGATAGATAGAGCGTGGGGTGATATATACTCCCCTCTTTCTCCTATTTTTTTTTTTATCTGCCTGATTCTCTGCTTTAATTCTGAGGCAGTTGTTTTGCAGCAGGGTGAATGAAACCTAACTGTACATGTCCTTGGCATAATTGCGATGCACGGTGCTGGAGCAGGTGAAGCGGAGCATTGTCTGTCAGGCCCTGTTTTTGTTGGCTCAGTCCTCAGATTGTGTGTGGGATCCTGTCCTCAGGCACAATAGCTCACTCATAAAGGGGAGAGAGAGAGACTATACCCGGCTGCTCCTGCTGTGGTGGATGTGAGGAGGGGGAAGAGGGAAAAATGGAATAAATAGTCACTTTAAGGGAAAGCAATCGTATTAAAAAAGCGTTCATTTGGTATTAACGAAAAAGGGAAGCCCATCACGTGTGTCATTAATGCTAATGTTGTTTAATAAATGTATCGGGGTTTGCTTGAATGAAAACAGTTTTTTTGGGGGGGTGAAACGAACGCATTAGAACGAGTGGTATCTGGAACAATGGAGTGCGCTATATTTGCGCGCATTATTAGTGTAAAGATGAGGAGGATCGCAGGGCCTGTCATTGTGTCTGTGTGTGTAATGGAATTGGGGCGTTAAAGCAACTGAGAATCTCATTGTCTTGCCGTTTTACGCACATTTTTTTTTTATCAGGTAGAGGCAGCAAAATCATTTTGAAAAAAAAATTGAAAAAAAGATTCAATCCATAACTGCTGCCTCCGAGCTAAAACCAATTACAGCTGCTTTTGCAATTAATATGTTATCAAATATTCTGCAGAATTAACGAAATAAGATGTATTCATTTTTATTTTAGGGTGTTAAACTTTATATTTTATTTAAAAGTCACTTTCTTTGTGGTCAATACTAGTGTAGACGGTTGGTGTGTGTGTGTGTGTTTATGTGTGTCTCCAAAGCTGCTGCATCAAATATTTAAATACATTTAAATAAATGGCGCGTGTTCTGTGAATTAATTTGCAGGACAAATCGGTGTTTGCGTGCTCATACTCCAAACACATTTATTCTTCCACGCGCCAGTCGCATTCTACTGAACATTATGTGTCGGCCGTGTAACGCAACTTTTCATCTACAACCAGCTGCACATCACTGCTGCGCTCATCAGTCCTCCACAAATGTGAGCCCCCATCCACTTTTACGCGCCATAAGCAGCCGTGTTTTGTGGTCAGAAAGTATTTCGTTGATGCTGCTGAGATCACTGCTCGGTGAAAGGAGTGTCTGCGTGGCCTAATTACCCTGTAGCACCATCACTACAACAGTCTGCACTGTAACTGCTTGGAGGCATTGCTTTGGAGATGCCTGCATGGGAGGATATAGGGCAACAAGGCCCAGATTTTTTTTTTCCTCACTGCGCTGCCACAAATGTTATATTGGTATGACTGGAATTTGATTTAAACCCAGCTGTCCCTCTCTGACATTTAAACACTGAGATCTGAGGCTGGTGGAGATTGGAGTGATTGTTTAAACGTGCTGTAACTGACCAGCACTTTGGGGGGAAAAAAAGAAAAAGAAAGTCTCGGCCTTTGCAAAGAATTGGCGTCCACACAAGAAGGCTGGAAAGTTTTCCCTCATTAATGTTCGAGCGATGTTTTGATAGAGGATTTTAAAGGACTAAACATGTTGATCTGTTCTAGAAATACCATGAGAGGAGAAAAAAAAGAGCCTCTTAAATGATGAGAAACAGATGAGGGACAGTTTTTTTCCCCTGCAAAGTGATTGCTGTCAATTTGAGCTACTTCCCCTTTTATTGTTAAACTCATTTTAAACTGTTAATAATAAGCGACTTGGGCGAATGACATTTGATACGGCCATTGGCTCAATCACATTATGCGACTTTAAAGTTCGCAATGAAGCGCAAAATGGCTAATTGTCCTCAACTCTGACATCAGCCGTCATTCGGGTCTTTGGCCCCTCTTTGCCTGGCGCTGACCCCCTCTGTGGGCCCCCTGCCCACTCTATACGAGCCAGGGTCTCAGAAGCCAAGAGAGGTCAATGACTCCACCAAATCGCCCTTGATTACTCGAGACATTAGCTAATCGATTAGAACACATTAAGTCACTCTGAATAAACAAAAGGTCTCCATGATACAGCTCAATAATTCCACCGAAATATGGTTCATTCACAAAAAGAGACGTGCACTCACAACTATATATATATATATTATATATATTCATGTACAAAATAAGTGGATTAAAATGTGTTAATATTGCTCCAGTCGGTTAGTGCAGTTTATATTCTAGTTTCAGCCATTCCCTGTCCTCTCTCCCTCTTTCTCTGTGTCTCACCCTGCATCCTCTGCAGTCAGCCAGGGGGGGGAGTGTCGCCCCGGGCCAAACATATGCTTCTTTCCATTGCACTAATCCAAATGCAGCGTGGAGGAATAATTGCTCGAGTGGCCGTGGCTTCGCAGGGGCTTTGTCCCTCACTGGCTCCCTTCAGCCAGGCACACGCCATTTCAATCAACCCTCTCCCTCTGTGTGTCTCTTTCTCCCTCACTGTATCAAACCCCGGACCTTTTATCAAACCAGACCCCCACGGTCCATACGCACAAGGCCACATCCCTGAAAATGCGTTTTGTTGTTGTTGTTGTTGTTGTCAGGTCATCATAATGTGGGACACAGTCTTCCAAAAAAGATGACTTCTCCATTTTTTGGGGTGACTTTTCTGTGCCTCAGACTATTTTAGACACTCAAACACCAACTATTATCCACTCAAGAAAGGGTAAAAAATCAGCTTGGTCATCCGAGCAGAAAGCTGACATAGCAAAAATATGAATTCTGCACAGAAATGGCTGCAATGTTTTTTTTTTCTTAAACAACAAAACCAAAGAGACAAAAAAGCTCCTTAAACGTCAAATAAGTTTTAAGAAGGAAACACACTAAGGACAAATAAAGTAAACAACAAGAAATGCTAATATGAATATATCACATCTATTGGGCCTCCCACTACTACTTACAATAATATTTATTTCAATACTACAATATAACACTGTTGGAAACGTTGTATTTTGTTGTAGACAGAATATATGAATATATATACTAAATCATAATGTTATAAAGAGAAATGTGGTTAAACGGTTTGTGCAGTGTGACCTACATTCAGTTCAAGAAGGTGATTCCAAAAGGGAAAAAATATAAATTTTCTTATAATGAATTTATAAACATGCGCATTTTCTCTCTCTCTCCCTCCCTCTCTCTCACACACACACACGAGCGCGCGCACACACACCATGTCCACCTTTGCCTTATTTTCTGTGAATCAACAATGAAAAATCACTCTGGTAAAATGGGAGAATTTGCTAGGAAATCACACATATTTTTCCACGGATGAGGAATGGAGTAAGACAGAGAGGGAGGTGGGGGTCGTGGGATAGCAGCGGAGAGCCGTGGATGTCTGACTGAATTAATAGACATGATAATTTCACACTATTTCATAGTGAGCTATCTGTTCCATCACAGGAAAATAAAAGGGTCACTGCGCAGCTGTGGTAAACCCCAAGCGTTATTATGAAGTTTGATGATAGACCTCCCCACTCCTTTCTTTTCCCCCCCTCTCTCTCTTTTTTTCCTCTCTGGTACTTTGCTTCAGGCCAGCAATAGCTCGAGGCCACGCCGGTGCCTCCCCATGATAAAGGACTTATACTCTGTGCGCAAAGAAAGCCGCAGCAGCTTCTCTCTCTCTCTCCTGAACCTAATCAACTCCCCGGCTTGGCCCTTTAGCGACTGGTGCACCCCCCCCCCCCTTCCCCTCCATCCCTCTCTTTTCCCTTCTTTCTCTTTTTCTGTCAGTTGAGTATTTATTATAAAGTCAAATAAAAACATGATCAATAATAATAATAATACTTACAATACAAAACAGAGGTAAATAAAATTGTACTTTGCGAAAAATGTCATATTACACCACTCGGATGGCAAAATCAAAAGGAGGGAAATAATAATAATAAGTCTATAATAATAGTTAATCATGAAACTCATACAACACACACACACAAAATCTCAGAAAAATAACTACAAATTCATGCTGCGAGTTTGTCTGAATCTGAATAAGGAATATTTTCTTGTTTCTCCCCAAACTGTATTTCTGTTTTAAATTTCACAAATATACATCATCACTTAAATTTATAAAGAGATGGGACACACACACACACACACACACAATATTGACCTTTTACCCCTGAAGCATTTAATGGACCTAAAAATCTAATGCCAGGTGATGGAGCCCATTCTGTCCATTTGGGTTTTGCTGGTGCCTTCAGGTCAGCCAGCGTTAACAAAAAAAAACATCAACAACAAAAAAAAACACTTATTCACCAACTACAATTTATTTATTTGAAGATCTAAAAGGAGAGGAGACTGAAGTTTGATGCTTAAGTCTCACGACTGCCGTTCCGGGCTGGGTTTGTGTATTTGTTGCTGATTTTTTTTTTTTTTGAATGAAAAATTAAAAAGAGTGAATCTAAATATATAAGACTATAAGAAATTCAGAGATTGCTGGAAATACTTAGAGGATATATACACATCATCAAGAATCTAAAAAAACAAAAAAACAATTGTAATGTTATTGACCGGCATTTGTGCTTCAGCAGCACAGTGAGCGACAGTGAGAGATGGTGACATGTGACCAAAGGTCATGAGCCAGTTTCAGGCCAACACTCATGAGATCACATGTATGGAAGTATATGGCTCTACCAGGAGGCTTTTCTTCAGCTCTCATGATCAAACAATGCAGGTATGACGAACAAAACCGAATCCTGTGACACCGACTGTTCGCCATGTCAAGGGGTTGGGGGTGGAGGGGGCGGTTGTTTAGGGTTGAACCGTCAACAGAATTTGAAAGCACGGCCTAACTTTGCATTTCTAACTGCATTTCTCCAGTGTGTACTCACAACCTTTCTACATAACTCACTGTTATGCTAAAGAATTACAAGGTTTCATTGTTTAGCCAAGAATTTTACAGATAACAGAGTGGAAAACCCTGCAGAACGACATTTATTGTCAGAAGAAAAGGTCTGCGCTGAAACCAAAACTAATGGAACTCTATGGTATAGTTAAACAGCACCTTAAGGCACGCTGGCCCTGTTTTACAGGAAACTTTCTATTAAGTCATAATAAATCGGCTTTTTGTAAAAGAAAAAAAAAGACAAAAAACACCCAAACATTCAATTGTAACATATAGTATTTGTAATTATTTCTTTTGCTGTTTGGTATGAAGACAGTAATTCCCTTTTGTCAAACTATTTCTTCCATTTTAGAACAACATACTGTATATTTGATTGTATTTTTGTTGCGGGCAATAAAGACGAGGTGAATCTAGATTTGCCTGAGGTTAGAGTTTGCAAATGTGGTCACGGCTACTTTATTGCCAAGGTGAAATGAATAACAACCACAACACTTCGAGTGATATGAATAGATTCCAACATATCTATTAAAGAAAAAGAGCTTTGCTCCATTTTTTATGTTCATAGATATTTTTTTTATTAAACCTGTTATTTTCTCTTATGTACACGACAAAACTCTACTCGCGTCAAAACTTTAATTGTTCATGACAGGTCAGAAGTACCAAACCGTTTGTGCTGTCGTTTTTAGTCGATTCTGTAGCCAGCTGATAGTTACATATTCACTTTATGATAAACAGCCACATTATTAGCTTAAAGGAGAGACCTGTGTGGTTGAGAGAGTTTAGAGAGCTTGGTCTGGCCTCTCAGAGCCTGTGAAGAAATGGTTTTGATCTTACCACAGGCTAAACATTGCCAACAGGACTTGACGTTGCAGAACAATTTCCCAATTACCTTTTGACATGCATATTGACACAAATGCGCAAAACTGTAATTTTCTCTCTGAATCTGTTAGCTTGAGGGGCTCACTTTCATGCCAGTGGATTGTCAGATGTGCTGCTCTCTCTCTCCTCTCCCTCACTCAGCATCTGTCTCTTTCTCTCTCTCTCTCTCTTTCCAGTATGCTTCTATGCGAGTGTCCAGAAAAAGGATTCCCTCCTGACAGCTGGAAAATGAAAAAGACAATTTTTCGACTTTCATCGGGCTACATTTTCTGCCATTTTAGCTGTAATTTGTGCGTTTACTTTGCATGAGTGATCCTATGTCTGGCGCGCGGTTTACGGAAGCTTCGTGGATGTAAACGTGAGGCGATGGTTCAGTGTTAAAATCCCCTGAAAAAACCCCCCCCACACAATGAACTTCACACAGCTCACAAACACATTGCCCCCTCATTGTCATTCCAAGGTTCGGGCCAAACTCAACATGCCAGTTGACACTGAAATGCCATAATCAGTGGGATGTTTGCTTGTGTTTGAGATGTCAGCAGAGAGGGGAGAGGAAGATGGAGGACGATGGCCATGTCATGATGAACTTGTCATCAAGTTTTGGCCTGATTGGCATATGCTCTGCCAGATTACAGGAGTTGGCGATGATGGAGGGTTACCCTGTGACTCCCAGCCGCTTGCTATTAGGAAACCCTGAAAACTGGGTCATACTTTGGCTTGACTCTGCCCTAAAGGCCCTCTGGTGTAGTCTGGGTACCAGTGGATGTGTTACTGGAAGAGGAGGATCAAACCTTGGGCTACGGATGCAGGCAAAAGCCAGTTAGTCCGTATCTCTGCCCTCCTGCAACACCCTCAATTTTTGCATTTGTAACCTTCTTTTTTGGAATTTAATGACTATATGGTGTTATTTGGTGTCTCACCCACTGCCCACAGGTAGTTATTGATTGTGTTTGTTTCTTACATCGCAAATGATTCATAAAGTATATGTACATTTAATTTAAATTGGCAATAACTGCCATCATGACAATATGTAGAATACATTTTAAATGATAAACACATGGATGATATATAAAACACAGTTATAATCAAGAGATACTGTATTAATAATACTATATTATTAATAATATAAGTGTCTTCAATTGTTGGAAATATAGGATGACACCTCCAGTCCTGTGGGTTATGAGGATGAGAAAAGGCTTATTTTGGTTGAGGGAAGCAATATTAATGATTGTGGAGACAATGTAGTTTGATGATTATGTCGTTTGTGCTTTAAACAATTGGAACAAAAGTTTTATAAAAATCTGTCGTTTCATTTACTTTCATTCGTGCAGAATTTTTTTTTGCAACATCTTATGCGACTTAAAGAAAAAAAATAATTATTTTCCTGACCCCTAGAACTTAAGTCGCAAAGCAGATGCAAATGAGAAAATGTAAATGCGGCCTATAGTGAATTCAGTACGAGCATCCTCTTTATCTCCTCCTGTGGCCATGGTGGCGCACGCTTTCAAAGTGTGTGCCCCAAATGAGCTCCGTCTTCTCTCAGTAGTCACCTAAATTAAAGCAGCCACAACTAAGGGCTGAACGCCAAAGCTTTGCAGTGGCAGCACCATGTTTAACACAAGTTCCATTAAAAAGAGCCCATTACTACTACTGAAGGAAACGATGCCCGGGGCCTCTCTAAAGTGTTGCGAAAACCTCATTGATAATTAAATGTTGGTTACCCCCGGTATGCATCGCTCCCGCACTTTGCTTACCAATCAAACCTGGGCCCACCACTGCTGCCATTTGCTCTCTCCTCTCAGTGTTTATCAAGGAATCATACAGCCCTCTAATAGGTGCCAATTAGAAGCAGTGGGGGCTCTGAGGTTAATTATTCCTAACACATTATTTGATTGAGCGTATTTAGAGCCGTACAGTGCAGGGGGAAAACGGTGACAAGGGTAGCAGTAGATAACACCTTCGCCTCTTTGTTGCCGTAATGAGCAGACAGTGACAGACACGTGCGTTGCTCAAATGACCTCACGCACATTCACACGCACAGTCTTCTTATTGTACAGTCTTATCCGGTGCTTTAGTTAACGCTCCATCCCTCGCGTGAGACGACACAACAAATGCAGGAGCAGGTCTCATGCGGCACTTCACCTCTTTTTCCAGACCGTCAATTGATTTTATTGGGAACATCACATCAACACATTCAAAGCGTGCAGGGTTTATTCTCTCGCTCACATCAGCTTGTGCCGATCTCTCTTTGCAGCGTGAGAGCGTGATGAAGGAGGCAACTTTTTAATAATTTGTGTTGTTGAATAATCTCGCTCTCACACAAAACAAATGTGCTGGATATCATCGTGGAGGCAAACAAACAAAAACAGCAACCAGTGAAAAATCATTACGCCCCGTTTGCAGCTTTCTTTTTTTTTTTCCATTTCCAAGTGAGTGTATCGCCATCAATAATACAATAATATATGAAAAGGGTAGAAACAAATGAGGATTCAAGCAGCGCTCATTGAACAGTAACTGGCAGAGGAGAGAAAAAGCAAGACAAAATAATAATAATAATAATAATAATAATGATAATAATACACACTATCGAGGTATATCTGATTTATGTTGGGCAAATAGATAACAATCATTATGCCCAAATAGTGCCTCTCCACTGTCACACTGCAGAAGCAAAGGCATAAAAGTAAGATGAGAATGAAGCTTTTGACAGGTTGCTAATGGATCGCTGTAGGCCCATCTGTTTCACTGCAAATAGAGAAATGGAGGGGTTTTGATTTGGGTGTTGAAACTGTTACCACTGTCACTGTAAACAATAATTGTCAAACATATTTACCCCGCAATCGCTTTAGCAGATGTTCTGCTTTTTGTTTCAAGCGGCTTTTTTGTGCGTTGTATCTCCCGTCTGCAGACACACCACATGTCCCACCACCACCACTGTTGCACCCCCAACTAGAATATTGAGCAGGTATTTGCAAAAGGTGCTCCGGGGCATGGAGTGTGAGGGATTGGGTCGGGTGGGGAGAGAGAGGAGGAGAAGTGAGAGGGGAGGGTGGTGGGAGAGAGAAGGAGAGAGGAAGAGATTATCTGGGCCCTTCATCAGTGGTTCAGCCCACACCCTCCTCCTCCTCCTCCTCCTCCTGCTCCTGCCCATCGTGGAGCCCTGAGGGCCTGGGGAGGCGGCCCCGTGCCTCGCAGCCAAGCAACCTCTTTATCACTCTAATCTGCTAATTGTAGGCGCTCAATTGGCACATGGTGGCTTTTTATTAGAGCCTCCCAACATAAACTAGACCGAGAATGTAGAAACGCTGGTATGGCCCTTGTCCTTTTGGTTTTACTCCTTGAAAATGGAAGCACGCTCTATACTTAGCATTCTTCATTGAACAGGGCTTGCGGTGAACTCGGAGTCCTCAATTCAAAATCTGCTTCGTATTGAATAAAATTAACATCTTAATGAACTGGTAACTGTTTAAAAATGAAAACCAGCAATGAACTAACAGCACATTAACTATACTTTCGTTTCTAGTTTATAAGCTACATTGTGATCTTTTAAAAAATGAGGCATGAGAGACACAATGCGTCACTTTCTCTTTTTTTTTTCTCCCTTTAACCCTTGAAGTTTGTCCCTCACAATGAAGGCTTCAAGGCAGAGCAGATGAATGCAGAGACGACCCTTTACTCCAGGCAAGTGATCAACAGATTTGATCTCAGGTGTTCGGCTCTCCTCCCTCTCTGCTCCTCCTGTTGTCTTTGTGCAGCTAGTTAAGAGTGAGCTGATCCGCTCATCAAGAGAGATTCTGAGGGGGCGACTTGTAGAAGGGCCAGAGGTCTCTCCCTCCTGTCTCGTCCGGGCTTGTCTGGAGCGACTGCTCTTTTTCTGAGCCCCTCCTCACAATTTTGCTGCCTCCTCCTTTGTTTGTGGTGCACCAGTGAGACGCCTTAGACATCCACAAGTCTATTTTAGAAATAAAAGAAGTGGTGGTGGTGGTGGTGGGGGCTGTGACTGTGACTGAGTCTGTCCAGGTGATTGTGCACCTCACCACACATTCACACACCTGCAAAGCTTTCTTTAGACCAAACAGCTTGTGTTTGTTGTCAAAAGGCTGATTAGTAAAGAGATCCCCCTCCTCTCAGCAGGCTTTCTCAAACGCTCACAGGTCAACAGCAGCTAAAGTGTAGATAAAATAGTGGATTTTTTCTGCAAACGTGAATCCCAATATCGGCACTTTTAAAAATAACTGCTGTGGTAGATTTCGGGGGCCGCCAAATTGTGTTTCTTTATACATATTTCTTAAAGGTAAGGTGTTTTTCAGCATTTCAAAAGTATGTGCTAATATCTACGAACAGGTAAACAATGTAGATTTTCTTTTTTTAAAGCACTTTTCTAATGAAATTACCTGCAAATAATAAGCTGCAACTAAAATTTTATTTGCATATTATGTGTGCATGTGTGTGTTGGGGGGTGGTGGTGGTTATACTTTTCAACAAAGTTTTACCTCATGAATCCCACAGAGAAATGCAGGCCTACAACCTGGTGACAGAACAATGGAGTGAGCGATTTATGGCTGGCTATTAACAGCTTCAGCTTTCAGGCCCACATACTGCAAACAGGTGTTTTACGAGTCCGCCCCCACACTGACATACGTCCTGCTGTTTATTTCCACCAACTTTCTGAGTTTCCACTTCTATTCCTGACCGAGGGTTTGACAAAAAATAAAAATAAACACAGGCTTACATTGAAATCATATGGTTTATAATTTCGATCCTATTTACACAAAGTTTACGAGAGACGGTCCAAGAGGAAACATCGAACCCTGTACAAATGATTTGCGTTGTAATGACTAATTACCAATAAAGCTTCATTGTTATCAATAATTCACCGCAAATGTTGAGGAATCAGTGCAGCAAGGACATTTAAACTTCCATGAAAAGCAAATACGGCAGGATGCAGCCAAAGTTGGATTATTGTATTGTTTATATTTTCTTTCAGATTAATTACTTCACTTGTGGCAAGAAACCAGAACAGAATTAGGATAATAAATTCAATTTGGACAAGCGATGTCCAGTGAGACTCTAAATGAGTCTTAATATGTGGAGGGACAGTTTGATAGGAAGAACTTTGAGGAGAAAAGATTTACAATTCTGCAAGGAAAGAGATATTGGGTCTTTAAAATGTCTTTATTTTAATACACTTAGCACATAGCAACAACAATGTTACGACGAGGACCTGATTAGGTGCTTATATTTATCCATATTTTTGTCAATAGTGCCACAAAGTGCAGCTGGTCTGGGTCATGAACCCTTCTGTCACATCTGCTTATACTATACACAGCTTTACACTAATTTGAGGACTGACTTCCATATTGAAGGTATATCTATACTTGAAGCACTTAGCTATGCTCGAGTGACTCCACAGAGACTGAGTGCAGCAGAGTAAGCTTCCAGTCGATCTCAGTCGGACTACATTGTGGAGAACAAGTCACCTTGTCGTGTCGTTTTGAACAAGAAAGGATTTATTAAAGTATCAATTTTTGCAAAATGGAGCAGAAATGTGTGGGAAAGGAGGGAGAGAGGATGTGAAGCATTTCCTGAATGGATACATTTTCAGGTCAGGGCAGAAGACAGGGAGTAACTCTGCCATCCTCCGTGGAGTGAAACTAATCTAATTCACTTTGAGGAATGTAAGTGGGCCAATGCATACAAGGTGTGAGGAGATGGCCTGTAAACAAAACTCTTGAAAGGTTTAATTAGAAACTGACACACACGAAATATACCTTCTCACAGGCTAAATATAACCCGAGTTGGCCAATGTTCGCGCCGAGGCAAGACAGACCAGTTTCAGTCTATTTACATGAAAACTGACAATGCTTACAGAGTGATAATTTTTATAGCTTTAACAGTTTACAACGGGAAGAAACGGGCTTGTTGCAAACCATAAGTCGTAAAAACCGCGACTCTTTGTGCATCTGATCAGAGAAAAGTACGCTCTGAAGTTGTAAACAGTCGAGACAAATTGAAAAATTCTCCTTCTCCACATTGGTGTTGTGGGACTTTTGTGGTAATTCCTCTTGGCAGAGAAGAAAAAGCATTACAGCAAGTATAGACTAACAATATCTATATGTATATGTGACAGGCTTAAACTAATAGTCTGAGCAGTGGAGCATTAATGGTTTCCTCTGTTGATGGGTTTGTCACTGCTGGTCAAATGTGGGCTCGATGTGTCATGCCACAGACCGCACTCTCCAATTAAAAGACTTTTATTGGGTGACTTTTCGACAGGCTGAATGGGGATACATTTTTATTTGTAGTGTTTGGGGAGAGCCTGAGGTGCGTACGGCCAACATACAGTAAGTGAAAAAGGCTTTGCAACTTAAAGGAGCCCTTACCTTGCGGCACTGTTTTATTACAACTACTGTTTACATCTCCCAGTACATCCTAAGTATTTCCATTATTAAGTTTGGACAAATCATTTGCCTGGGGTTCAAGGTAGTATGCCATTGAAACATGATCCAACTGTTGATCTTATTACTGCCAAACCAAACAAGCAGAAATCAATTTCAGCAGGAAAGGTAAAGGAAGAAGGGAAAAAAAAGGAAATTAGATCAAAACGATTGGGGGTGGTTGCAGCTGTGGATGCAGGAGAGAGGTGGGGCTAAGGAGGTATATGTGTGCACTGCCCAAACAAGTCGACAAATAGTGAGCAGTAATTCTTAAGGCATTAAAATATAGTACCTCTCGACAGAGCCGCTCACACCCACCTCCTGCCCTGGAGGTGAAATCAGACACCTTAGATTACAGTTTTTTCCATATTCATCGCATACTGTGCTTGGCTTTAAAGACTCACTCTATACTGTGAGAAAGTATGTTCCAGCTGCTTTGGTACTAACGATGCCTCAAGTCTGACAGTTTAAATGTCTCGATACACAGTTGTTTCATTTCATAGCTCAACTTAATAGAGTGTTAATGAAAATACAGATGCCATAGTTGCGAGACTACATCCGGTATTTATTATTTAACACTGAAAAGGACTTTTCTGACACATGGTCTGAGTTAATCAAATGGAAAAAATGTGGTTCTGTGACCAAATTAAGGTCATGGGAGAATTGACTCCAGCTTTACTCTGATCTTTTTATGAGGTTTATGTTTAGCGGTATGATTGGAAGTTAAATCGTTTTTGTTTTGCTATTTTTATTCATAAGGTAATCTTCCTTAAAATAAAGTCTGGGTAAACTACAGCTCTGTGTCCCACTGGACACTGGCACATTACTGTGCAGTGGCCTAACCCAGGAGAATCTGCACCCCTGGAGAAGACTGAGTGAGAAATGGATGTGATAAATTAGGCCTTGGAGGAAATGCAAAGCAGAGGTTCTGGCACCGAGCCAAATGGAACCCATATAAAATAGCAACACACATAGTCTCGATGCTATAGTGTATTCCCTTTCATTTGGGTGGCATGGGAGAGGAGAGGAAAGCAGGGCGATGCATTCACACTCTTAATACCAGATGAGTGAAGTCATGGAAAAGTTAGCCATGTATCATAGCTTCTACCACTACTTCTCCCTGCAGCTCCTTAACATCCACCACCTTTTAGTTTGTCCGTGCAGGGGACGGCAGATCACAAATACGTCCTTTAATTGCACTCATACAGTATAAAATTTGCATGCACATCAATATGCACGCAGTTTACAAACCATAAAGATTCCCAGGTTTGCTTTAAGGTCGACAAACGTCAGCTTAGTTGCGGAAAACTGCAAAATCAGTATCTCCGTTAACGAGGCGTGCTTGTTTTTAGCAGCAGATCTGGTTATGAATATGACCTGATGAACATGAACAGATAGGCCCATGCGAGAATTTCATTGCATTCTTATTTAAGCTTATTACAAAAAATATTGTAAAACCCAGTGGGCCATTTGCTGTCTACTTACACATGGTTAAACCCAGGGTGCAGCGCCCACTTCTAACATATGGCGTATGTTTTTAAATGATCATACATATTTCAAATATGTTAATATGGCACAGATTATAAGCAGTGTGTGGTTACAAAATGCACATTAGAAAGCCATGAATGAATCTCATGAAAAATGCAAACCTGTCCAATTATTTTTCGGGACAGTCATCATTTGCAAAAACAGCTTCCTCGCATTCGCACAGAGAGAACAAATTGTCGAGGGGAAACGCTCGCTCTTCTCATGCATTAGCATTTTTTGAGTGTTACGCACTGCAGTGTTTTCCAGCACTGGTCAGCCATGCAGGCTGTATCAGAACAAACCAAAAATTCCCGAAGACTTTCACCCTCGTGGAGCAAAGTCGCTAACGAGTGAAGAAGCTAATCCTTGAGAATGTGCACGCATGGGCCCTTAATGTGACGCACAGTTGATTTTCCAGCTTTGCTTCTTTGTGAATGGGGCAAGAATCACTAGCATACTTCTGAACACGCTCACAAAAATGTATGAGCATGCATGCACTCTCACACAAAAGAGAGTGGAGAGAGAGAGAGAGAGTGTGAGCTGCACATGGCATGTGGCTGCTCAGTTTCTTTTGCCTGATTTGCATGAAGTATCAGTTGAAAATATTTGGGCACAAAAGAGCAGACGGAGCAGGTGATAGGGCAGCGAGTTGCGTGCAGAACTGCACTAATGACTCATACACTGTTTCAAGGATTAACATCAAACAATTTAGAAACAACAGTGATATGAATTGTGTCAATCAATCAGTGGTTGTGGCAACAGTAATTGCCTGCTGTCTTTGCGGAAAGCTACGGTCTGGCTTTGATTACATTCTGTTCTATATGTGCTCTCGTGTGGCATTGTCAGGGAAGTCGGCCTGTCTGTTTGTCTTTGTCATTCACATCAGTCAGTAAAAATAATGGCACGTCAACATGTGCTGTGCCAGCAAAACAACAACAACAAAAAAACTCGTCTTGCACTCACACACAAGTATCATAAAGCAGGATGGTACCTGCATTTTTTGACAACCCACAACTTTTACAGACCTGAAGTCTAACGCAGTTTATTACACCAACAGCAAACTAAAACAGAGCACTGACTTGTCAAGCTAATGTATCTCTCTACACCCAAGTCAAAACATATTTATCTTAAAACTTAAAAGAACAGCTGAATTTCATCAAACAGGAGCTTGGCCTCAAAAGCAACGCTCTCATCACTCACAAATCTTAGGAAAGACAGCGTTTCTTTGATGCCAGACAACCCAAATGACAAACATAATACTGTCTGCAAAGTGTGAATATTTGTATCTTTTTCCCTCTTTCCTCTTCTCTTTTTCCTGCCTGCCCTGCTGTCTGTCTGTGTTGTTTTGAAGCAGTGAATAGATTTAAAAGATGCAGGATGACAAGACAAAGAGCTGTGGAATAGCCCCCGGGCGCTTGTGCTTTAAGTCATGCCATTTCCTTGCATGGCAGGCAGCCCTAAATAAGTTACTTATAAGCATTTATTGATGCACAAGTATGGCATCTGTTCCTAGGCTGCGGTTCTGGATGTAATTAGCTCAGAACCTTGCGCACTTCAATCAAGTGACACATTTAGGGATACAAGCCCAGCCCCCCACCCCTCCACATCACCCCATGCTTCTTCCTCATTCCCTCCTTCAATCTCTCAATCTCTCTCGCTTGGGTGTTTTACTCATTCGCACTGCGTGGAATCCTCTATGCACAGTAATTACTCCACGATAACCTCCATCATCATTATCGTTATCCCTCTCCAGCATTCAGCCAGCATCGTCGGGATTTGCTTCACTGTAAAACCAATGAAGTGCTGCTCTGGTGTGGGGACTTGTTTTGATGACATCACCACAGATAAAGGGACACTAAACAATCCAATAGGCATGTGAAATTGGTCGCTGGTTCAGGCGTGACATAGATCAGAAACATCCCCTGAAATTCTTTTACCAGGGTTTGTTTCACTGTGTGCAGATTGCTTTGTTGCACACATTCAGACATGCCATGGTTTGCGCTCGTCTCACTGTGTCTTTGTGTATGTACTTAGGCACGGGGCAAAGAGGAATTAAATTTGATTAATTTCAAACGGATTTTGAAAATATAAACTACTCATTTTGTTACATAAAACTGAAGAAAAAGGTTTAAACCTAGCCCTGGGGTAGAGCCTTTGTGTTGAGTCTCCTTTGATATTAGTGAAGGCTTTTTATTGAGCGCTTGACATGATAGATAAACCATACTGTGGATTGAATGGCCTTCCTCTGCAGCACCCAGTAAATGCCATTTGCCATTAACAATGCTGCAGTGGGGTACATAAACCATTAATATAACCTTTATGACCATGCGATCTAACTGAGCATGTCTCCTATATGCAGCACCTCTTCTGATGGACGCGTTAGCCAAGGCCTCCTTGCAATACCACTAAAGGAAGAATTTAATTGCACCCAACAGATGAGATCACAGACATTAGCTTTTTAAAGGCAGTCATAAAATGGAGACAGGATGAGACAGGACTGATACACCTTCAGTGTCTCCTGCAAACTCAGCCAATACAAACTCTACCTCACGTTGGAAGAAAGAAATGCAGCTTGTGAAGTCCATATGGTCTGACAGAGCCAAAGAACAGTTACAAGGATTCAATGATCTGCTGTGTGGGTTTAATTGAGGGGGCAAGACAAATGCCTCTTCCAGGCCAGGGGTGTGGACAGGGTGGAGAATGACAGATGATCAGTCACAAGTTGAGTGGACCCAGTACTGAGACCTGTGGGGTGCCACATATCCTCGGCCACTCCAGCAGGGCTCAGCCATTGATCATCAATGGGGGCCAATCGAGGAAGGGATGTGACTGAAGCAGGCATGCATGTAACAATGGTCCATAGTTTGGGTGACATGCTTAAGCAGCTGGGCGTCAGTGCCTTTAATAGAAGGGGTAGACTCCCTCTACACGGTCTACAAAGCATTGTCTGTTTCCCCCCATGGATAGAAAAGGTGGTTTTCAGTGAGGGGCCGGACCCACTGTCATGTGGTGGCTTTCCCCCCCGCAGCCAGCAGTCTCCATCAGTTGAATGGACTTGGCTGACATGGTCTATATGTTTGTGTGTGGATGGAAGGGGGAGGCTACAGAGGAAGAAAGCAGCCCATTGAGTCACATAGCAAGGGGGGAACACACACAGCATATCACAAGGGAGCATCTGGTCGGAGGAATGTGTACATGATGTCAAATGATAGTCCAAAGATAGGCCTCCCTTCATAAAAAACGGGAGAGGGTGATAAAGGGCAGCCCTGACAAGAAGAGTCAAGAGGGAGAGAATTTTGTTTGTGTTGCCTTGTCAGAGAGTTTTTTTAAAGGAGTTTGTCGGTTACGGCGTACACATTTGGGGAGGTCTTGTCTGTCTTGTGACACATGAGTAGGAATATTTCCATGGCCAAGTAAACTCTGACTCAATTTGGGTGCTTGGCGAGACGGAAAATATGGTACAATATTGTCTGTGTGCAACAATTAAAAAAAAGAACATTTGTGCAAAACCACCTCGACACGTCTCCTGAATGCATGCTCACTGTCAGTGTAGGCCAAGGCATGTTCAGACACATGGGAGCTATTAAGAATCCTGCAAACACCTGCTATAATGCTCTGTTGTTTGAGTATGGCTATCAAATCACCACCTGTCTGGTATCAGGGAAAATAAGACCTATTTCATCTAGCGAAGAGTGTATCTTTCTGTTATTTGGCAAAGGGATTTGTATGGGCATCATGACTATTTTCAGCATACACACATGGCGTTTACATTCCTTTGATTTGATCGTCCGACAACAGAGTCACTGGGAATTATAAGCTTCAACCCACAGCTCGGGAGCTACAGTTCAAATTAGACAAAATAAGAACACTGCTGGTGAACATTAAATTAATGACGTTTTGTACAATGTAAATTACCAGTATAGTTACCACCGCAGTTCAAAACTATGGTTTTGGAAAACAGCTGCACTGCAATTGCATGGCTCCAACTATGTGGGGGCATTTACTTGGACTGTGGAAGTCACACTTCCACAATCATGTCTTTTTCAACTTTCCACAAAATATTCTAAGATATTTCCGATAAACTATAATCAAGGATTTAGAAGTGATGTTATACCGCACATCTTGTAATAAGTAACCACTCCTTGTCACTCCACAGACACAGCACCGCACAGCTTCACACAGCCAAAGTGGAAGTGGGAAACAGAGCATCAAGTGGTCATTTATCATGCTTTTGTCAGATCTTGACCTCTGTACCAGTACCAGACACATGTTACCCATGCAGCATTCATATGCACTCCGTGTCTCGCTCTGTGTGGCCAACACTAGCATTTCCATACACATATTACACACATTTTGTGTGTCACTCAGGACAGATCCTGTGTCGGGAAGTGTGAATGCAGGATATGGGGAAGTCACAGGGGAAACCTCACCTCAGCTTTGAAACCCCTCGCTGGTTAACCTGTCCACCTCCCATTTCTACTTTCTCTCCCTCTCTCTCTTTCAACCCCTTGGGGTCTTGTCGCCTAGGATCTTCCCAAGGGGGCCCTCCTTTCCTCCACCTGACTATTACCTGTGGAGTGAGCTGTCACAGTTAGCTACATGCACAGGGGAGATACAGGACACACACAAAGTCACACACTTCCATATACACACACTGGTGGTGCCATCCCGAGGGAGCTTTGCAGAGAAGGGGGGTAATGAGACAACCAGTGCTAGCGGGAAAACAAAGCATGCCATCAGTCAACAGCTGACCATCTTCTGGTTCTGATAAAAGCAAGATTATGGTAAACAAAGTACTGTGTTTCTGACCATAAATGGCAGAACAGCTTACCACTAATGAGCCATGAGTATGAACAATAAATTTTTTCAGGTGCATTTTCTTTTCGAAAGAAAGAAAACCTGTAGGAAACTCTCTAAAATCAAGTATCATTCTACCATAGTAGGACAAAAAAAATGTGCCTTTTTGCTTCAAAACAACCACAATAGTCATGGCGTGGTAAGAAGCTTTGGATGCAACCACCATGCAAAATAGCATTGTGGTTTAACATTTACACATCAGGTGGTGACCATTATCATTTAAGTGGACACAATCCTGCAAATCAAATGCCACAAAAACTGAAAGCGACCGCGTAGAGGATGTGTTACAAGTTTCACTGACAGAAGAGACAAACATAATTTGATCCTTTGTGGTGGAGCCTGCTCACTGGACTCCTGTCAGTGTTAGAAAGTTTCTACAATTGGCAAACATGCATGCAAGGACGTGCAAAGGCAGAAACACAAGACTAGTATGTGGGGAGAGAAAAAAGCCACGTGAAACAGAAAACGTATGGCAGCCTCTCGCAAAGACTCTCTCAGTGTATTTACCTGCCATGCTATTCCACATTTTAAAACACATGTAAACATAGATCAAAGTCATACTGTACCACAGCCACATAATGTGAATGGGAGTCGTATTCATATTGCATGTATACTGTTGGTTCAGTCGGACTCAAGCTGGTCTGGGAGCTCTGTACATGTACCACACATCCCTTTTATTATTTCTGGAAAGAAGAATAAGACACAGCTACAGAAAAATGACAAAATCTAGGCTGGTACATGTTGGACTAAGGAGTCGACCCATTTTTATCTCTGTCAGCTTAAAGAATGGAATATATTGAAGTTCATGGATGGTAGGAGATAACAAGCTGATAGGGTGGGTACTGCCACCTAGCATAGTGGAGGCAAATGATTCCCTTGTAGTACTTGAAGTCCCTTGTAGTTCCCCTGTGTACTACAAAATAACTGTACATGGAAACGTGCTGGATAACACCTTCCTGCGTTAAGTATGTTGCAATTTAACATAATATTAGAGGAAATGTGGAAATGGTTCATTATGTCTTCAGTCAAAACACAATAACCTACTTCAAGCAAGACAAGGATGATTCATTCATAAGGCTGTGTAACTGTGTACAAGGCAATACTGAAGACAAAAGTCTTTGTCAGTAGTAAATTTTGGTAAATGAGCCACAGGTTGGTCTTGAAACAATCTGCCAACTGAAAACCCCCATCCCATCCATCACTGTCAGTGCTCCACACCTCACTGCCCTTTCTTCCGTTGTCCTATATTGAGACTGGCAATGAAGCAACTGCTCAGCAGCTAATTCAGTGATGCTATGTTCCTGTCAGCATTTGAACTCCTTTATCCATTTATGTAATATAAACCATCTCCAGCCCCTGCATCTCTGCAGCTCCTCACCCTGCAGCCTAAAAAGATGGGACACAGAGCACTTGAGGGCTGTAGGGTCATAAGAAAGTCCAAGTGAATGATTAGCTTGGTTTGGTCAGGTCTAATTCATTAGCTACGTCAATGAAGGGCCCCCAAGACATCCCCTCCTTTAGTTTTAATACATAGAGTCACCATGCAGTTGGGTTTTCAAATGAAAGTTTAATTTCATGGCTTGCTATGATCTCACTGGGCAGATTTGGTCATAGTCCTGCTGAGCTACACTTATCCTGGCTGTGGAAGAGTAGCAGATGAAGTCTTTTGTCCCAGTTTGTTAAGCCCTCAATGTGCCGACTCTTTGGTACCCAGGGAAGTCAAACGTCCTAGGGCCACTGTAAACTTTATTAAGCACAATGCAAACCCTATGTAGTGCCCAGGGAAGGGCAGGAGGGAATGCGAGGTGGACAAAGCAGATCATTGTGGGTGAGGCTGGAGGACTGCTGTGGAGAACCACATGCTCCTTTCCCACACTTATCAGTTAGGGGCCATCATCCGAAAATAACAGCTGATTGCTCATAACAGCAAGAATTAACAGTTTGGATAAAGAGAGCATGCTACGATTGTGTGCTTAGACCCCCCCTTATTTCGTAATATTTTCTATTTCCATTTTTCTGAAGTGCTTCTCAGCTGAAGTAGGTCAGTGTCTGTGCCAGTTGCAGATTAATAAAAAGTGAATAAATCTTTTTTTTTTTTCTTGAGTGGTAGTCATAAAAAAGGTGCAGTGGTTAGGTTTAATCTTTTGGAAGGAGTTATTTGTCATAACAGTCATGGGGATGGGTTTTTAAATACACATTTAATGTATTCTAGCACTGCATAACTTACTTTCACTGTTATATCAACATCAGCAATACACGGATATATAAAAATGCAAAATATGGCAGGCTAAATAAAGGCTCAATTTACAAGAATACAAATGAGAAGAGAAGACTACAATGAGAGATGGGTTTTTTTCCACAATGTATTATTTGTTTACTTACTGCATATTATATCATCCTCACAATATTCAACAACATAATAACATATTTCCCTAATATTATTGTGCAACTGTGATTCTACTGATGCTTCATTATGACTTTTGCCAGTGAACACAGTTCAGTCCCTGAGCTGAAAGGTTGCACATTGGTGCAAAGCACTGACCAGTGGGGTCTCTAGACAGTGGAGGAGGAAGAGATGCAGAAAACAATCTCTTGCTTGTTTCTGCTTTACCTCTTCTGCCATGACCTGACCCCTCCATCGATCTCCTCTCTGCACAATGGGCTTCCTCCTGAACACATGCACCGAGCGAGTGCAATACACACACACACACACACACACACACACACACACATGCATGCAAGAGAGTGAGTGTGTGTGTTTGTGTCCTCTTTCCTGACAAATTTTGCTCTAACCCAAAACACTCCAGGACAAGTCTCGAAGGCATTTTCAAGAAAGGCTGATGTTGTTACAGCATGTGATGACTTGTACTGGCATGCTGACATAGTTTTTATACATACAGTATATAATAATAATACTACTACTAATAATAATAATAATGATGATAATTATGATAATAATAACACACACAGGTTCCCGCTGCTAGCCTTGCATTTACATTCATTTGGACGGCCTAAACAAAGCTTTAACCCTAACCTTTACCGAACCACAATTCAAATCCTTCCCCGCTGTAAACTACTGGTCCTGACAAGGTGAGTGATGCCAGAAAAGGTCCTGAAGAAGCAAATACAAGCACACACACACACACACACACACACACACACACACACACACACACACACACACACACACACACACACACACACACACACACACACACACACACACACACACACACACACACACACACACACACACACACACACACACACACACACACACACACACACACACACACACACACACACAAGCAAGCTTGTATACACAAACAGTGTCCACTCATTTTATGTTACACTGTTTGTTAAGTCAATACATAGTAAATTCAAAAGTAAACACAGGGCAATAAGTAAACCAGGAGCACTTCCAAAAATTAGGGGAATGAGAAGAAATAAAATTTATATTGAGAGAGAGGGAGAGAGAGAGCATGAGGAGAAGGGAATGGGGAAGGAGCTGTTTGGGCTTAGAAAGTGACTTGAGATAAAAATAACTAGTCACACGACACAGAACAGATCTAGGCGCTGCTGCTCGTGCCCCAGGGCTCGGCCTGCCCAGCCACCACTGTGAGAGAAAGAGGGGAGGCTGAAACGAGAATGAAAAGATGAAAAAAATGACAGGAGGGTTTGAGGGAAGAACGGAGGAGAGTCTGCCTGAGTGAAGAGGGGATCGCGGGGCAAAAACCTGTATAAAGCCCACAGAAAGAAGTGAAAAGGGCGCAAAAGTGCAGGGCTGATAGGAAGGGATAGAGGACGGGAGGGAGAAAGAAAGAAAGAAAGAAAGAAAGAAAGAAAGAAAGAAAGAAAGAAGAAAGTTGTGAGGGCTCTTGCTTGTGTTCCCTCAATTTTGCTGCAGGCAAAACAAAAATTCTTTGTGATTAACTGGAACAAAGTGGATGATTATGAAGTGACTGTACTAATGCCAGTGCATACAGTAACAAACATGCTAAATCTGTCAAAGCTCCATATGCATTAATCTGACGCATCGTTAAGCATGGAAGCTGTTCATTTTTGTTTATTCTTATATTCAACATGTGATATGGTTACATAAACTGTAATAACATCAATCTGGCCACAACAATGAAGTTGGGCTTAATGGTCAAGTGAGATCTTCTCTGGACTTATTGTCTTACAAAGTTGGGGTTGAATTTATTTTGTTTTCTTTTTAAAGATCCACACATTATATCTCTTTCCAGAGACAATATTGTTGTTGCAAGATAAGAGCTCATTGTTAGATAAGTCTGAGGCAGAGTTTCTGCCAAGGTCAGTGAAGATCTGCTAAAAAACTTGCCAAATAAAACTGAAAATATTGGGACGGATTAATATCATCATTGGAATAAGTGGAAACATTTTTTGTTCTTTGGTATTTGAGGTTAACCTTTAAATAGGAGCACATCATATACAAATAAACCTTGTGGCATAAAACATCAACATCTCCAGCACTATTTCTTTGAAAAAGTTTTCTGCAATGAATGTAATTGCTAAGAAATCAGGTGTTGGGATAAGAACAGATTGTGTCATAAAACTGACGGGACATCCCACACAATCACCTCCATCACAGACACACCGACATGGCCACAATGCAGCCAGAGCGAAGCACATGTAGCTCCACCTCTGCGACGACATAAAAACTTTTCTTTTTCACTACTGTTAATGTGCAACTGCCTGACAACAGCGTGTGTCCATCCTGGCACCATATGCCCTCCATGCTGCTTAACAACCTCGTCACTGGAGCCTGCAAAGGACCATAAAAAAAGGCGACCACGGATAATGCCTGGTGGCCATTCTTAGTATCAGTGTGTGTGTGTGTGTGTGCGTGTGTGTGTGTGAGGCTAATTAACTGACAGGATTATCAAATGATACCCCATTCTCTCTCTTTCTACCCATCTCCCTCTCTTTCTCAGCCCATAGTCTCGACTTACTTCTCTCTGCACAACAACATTGTTTTCTATTATTATTCAGGTGCTGATGCCTCAGTAAGTAAGTAGTAAAAAAAACATGTTGACCATTCAGTGGCCAGTTGAAAAAAAAAAAAAAGAGCTGGGATAATATATAATTAAAAGATCCCCAGGTCTTTGGCCCTCAGGGGTTAAAAGGAGGAGAGAGAGAAGCAGGGTGAAGTGTGAAACAGGGGCCCTCTACGTCATGTACAACCTGCTGCTCTTTTTGGAGGAGAATTTCAGATCGACCTGATTTCATGAAGTTCACTTTAAATCCGTGGCCTGAGGCCGACAGTTAATAAAATGCATTTTACATACATCCACTAATTAATTGTCGTTAAAGTTATTGACATCGGTGTATTGCCATCAGTTTTTATATTTCCAGTTTTGAAGACGTGAGGAGTGTCGAGCCATTGTAGGGACGTACAATATAGGTTAATATTTAAAGCTGTATAGTTTGTACCTTATAAATACACATTCAAACCACTGCCAAATGATTTCCACAGTGCCGATTAAGCAATCAGTTCCACATGATTGTCTCTGATGCTTTTGTTAGATTCCCAAGCTGCACACAGCGTTTTATATCACGATTGATATGAAATGGAAGAAGCACACAGCACAAGTAAAGCAAGACAGGCACATGCAGGCGCACAGTCAGGCAGTAGTTAAGGTGATCAAAAATGTGATCATAATAGTTGTTATATTACCAAAAGTTGCATCTACTGCCGCTTTAAGCCAGACTACAAACATCTATTATGTAATTGTCCTTATTGACATTGTAATGTATTGTCTTCCAGGTGTGAATACATGGAGTATGGAAAGAGAAAATGTATTTTATTTTATTTTAAATTAATAAATGATGATATGATATGTTTGTCAATGTAATTTTGGAAGAACATTATCAATTTGTAACTTCTACCTGGTGGAAGACAGAACACTCTGATGTCGTAGGGAAGCAAGGACAGTCGCCACAGAGGCCCTCTTCTCCAATCGATCAACTGATTAACCCTCATTACTGATTGGCTCCGAGTTGATTGCATCCCATCGCCAAGAAATCACTTCTTGCCCCGAGGCTTGTGTGTGTGTGTGTGTGTTTGTGTGTTTGTATTTGTGTGAGTTTATATATGATGGGAGCTGTCACAGCTCACTCGATTACTGGGAGGTGAGGAGGGGAATAGAGGGGGTTGGGTTTGACCATTACAACACACACACACACACACAGAAATGCACACACTATTCAGGGTCAAAGAGGTGAAAACAGAGGGCCAGAAATCATATTGCAAACTCTTCCACCCTTCCTCCCTTTTCATCTTGCCCTCCTTCCCCCTCCTCCTTTTTTTTGGTGGCAGATTTAAGCTGGGTCAAGCAGAAATGCTAGCCCAGTTTCCGCTGCTATGGCCGATAAGGCATTGTACCTTGGCTCAGTAAACAATGGCATGCCATCTGTCCATTAGTGAGAGCACAGCTTGAGGACAGAGAGAGGGAGAGATAGAGGGAGAGCGACAGAGAGAGAGAGCAAGAAAGAGAAAGAAAGAAAGAGAGAGGACCCATTAGAGGGTCCGATGTGAGGACAACTTGAAACAAATGAATGAGCGGGAGAGATGCTTCAACCTCAGAGGGGGTCAAGTAAGTTGGTGTGACAGAGAATGAGCAAGTGTGGGTTTGTTTTGGCCTCTGCCATCATTTTAAAATTAGTCAAAAATAATAATAAAAAAGGTGTAATTCTGGTGTTCAGACACCCATGGCAGAAAACATCTTTATGGCGATTTCATTCGAAACAAAATCAGGTAAACTAAAAACTAAACTTTCCACATCATTTGGGTCTTGCATTTTTCGTGGAAGACCCATTCATGACAAAAAAAAAATGATGCAGAACATCACATTTCTATGGGCCTCTTAGGCTTTCTCTACCAAAGAGGTGAACATGGAGTCAGCCTGGAGGCAATGAACCCAAAAAGACAACTGCAAAAAAAAAAATGAAAGAAGAAAAGTCTCTAGAGGCTCAATTATATCTGGAATCTAAAAATTAAAGTCAAACATATCCCGACACAACAAGTCGTACAGTAGCCTAATCCGAGAAATTATCACCAGTCATGTGATTCTTTGTCTTTTGTGATAAAGATGGGTTCTGAAAAAATGACTTGTTTTGTCCAACAGGCAACACAAATTAGTGTAATGTACTTTTGTTCCAGTGCATTAGAAAGTGAGGACTTGGGGGTTAAACCCTGCTGCTCACTGGTCTCTCAGTTTGTGTGTGCAGTCGTCTGCCAGCCTCACTGTTTCTATTCACAGTGCCCTCTGTGTGACGCTAGTTTTTTTTTTTATTATTATTATTATTATTACCACAAACACACACAGGGATGACTAGAAGTGGTAGCATCACAGCTTCCCATCAGAGTAAAGGAGTAACAGGTACAAATGTGCAGTGCAGAACCTCATCACTCTGGGTACTTTGTAGATTTTCTGCCGAAAAGCAGATTTAAAAACTGAGATGTGAGTGCGTGTACAGTATTTTCATGCCTATGACAGATGTCTTCCAGTATGTTGACACGAGTGCATATGCGTGTGTGTGTGTGTGTGCGTGCGTGTGCGTTCATGCTTTAGTGTGCCTTGGACTGACGGTGGGGGGCTGTGCGCACACACACATCTCAGTTCCATCCCTTAGGCAAAGAAGTTCCTCCAGTGTTTTCACTAAACAATCTATTTCTCACTTAGGTTGTAACTCTCCCCCAAAACAGTGTTGTTTTCCGCTGCTAAAATTTGACAGGGTGTAGTACATGCTTGAGAATTGGCACACCTTGACAGGGGAGCGTTTGTGAATGAACAAAACTGAATGTCAAGATGTGCGGCACTGTTGGAGAAGCACACATGCTCAGCACTCGGCTTTAAAAACATTTGTCATCACATTTCATGGTGCCAGAGGTAAAAAAGCAAAAAGTAAAAAGAGACAGAGAGTCTGAGGAAGGATGAGAAAGGAGCGCAAGATAAGGAGGACAACCTGCTGCAAAACTTCAAAGTCCAGCCTGTCATCGATACTATATGACCCACCACCTCCATAAAGTCCATCACTATATATCTACTATCATGATGTATTTCTGCATGTGCAACGTGAATGGAATCACAAATAAAATGTTTGCAAAAGACAATGTCAGCAAAACAAAAGGGCAAACACAGTATTGAGATACACAGGCTGAACACGTGCTGTCGTATTACAAAATGCCACATTTGTCACAGCATTACACATATGATGCTAAGTCTACATAGAAGCCTGTTGAATGAGGGAAAGGATGTCTAATGTTCAAACAGGGAGCAAATATCAGCATTTGAGTCCCCATTTTCTAAAGTCTCTGTTTCTACTTGTCCACACTTAAACACAATCTAGGAGTATTGAAAGAACCCCAACAAAACAACAATAACAAAACAGTCCCATAGTGTGGATGTAGCTTTATATGAGGACAGGGAGAAGAAAGAATCTGAAGCTGTGCCTCATCCCTACCGCTGTGACATTTTTGAAATCTGTTTCTCTCTGGCATTCTCGTTTGCTCTATTTTGTCTCTCTCAATCTCCTATCTATCTTCTTGTGATAGTCAAGAAAGAGATGCCTCAAAATGATTACAGTTAAATAAACGGCAGCGTGGCCTCGGGGGCCTAGAGGCACAGCTGATGTGACATCAGATGCTATCAGCCAGGTGAAGCCGGGCTCACCTGGCTCTGCGAGAACAACATCATGAATAACTGCCAAGCACACTGCTAAATTATCACGATTTACATACATTTCATCTTAAAACCGTGACAGGGACTGGAAAACACAGCGAGCGTGGGAAAAGGAGGAAGGAAAGCGGTGCAGAGATCACCTCCTCCCACAGAAAAAAAATAATGAGCGGTGTAGTCCTAAAGAATCTTCACTTTGATTCTAATGTATGCATATACAAATAAGACACTATCTGTTCTCATCTGACCAATTTTTAATCTGGCCTATCAGTGGAACAACATACTATAAAAATTAAAATAATTCAA
This sequence comes from Microchirus variegatus, assembly GCF_963457635.1. NCBI lineage: Eukaryota > Metazoa > Chordata > Actinopteri > Pleuronectiformes > Soleidae > Microchirus > Microchirus variegatus. The sequence continues at coordinate 15,871,795 of NC_139816.1, forward strand.
AAGAATCACTCTGTCCGTGTTTCTTTCATAGTTTCGGGGACTGACACTTGTTGAGTGGTTTTAAAAAACAACAACCATATATTTAAATGTTAAGCTCCATAAGCTTTTTTCAATCACAGCTTTTGTAAGATGGTAATCACTGATGAGAACCGACGTCATGCCTGAATTGTCACCCATTCTACTATCTAACTCTCTTTCTCTATGTGTGTGTGTGTGTGTGTGTGTGTGTGTGTGTATCTGAGGTCATGCCTGGATGGCTATCTATCTTTTTACGTTCCCTTAGGGCAGCTACTGAAATCTGATAAGCCAAGCAGGCGCATAAATACCTGGCTACTTTGACACCAGTGCAATGATGACACACCTACTTGTGTGTGCGTATGTGTGTGTGTGTGTGTGTGCGTGCGTATTAATCTGTATAATTTCCTGTGTCATTTTCAAGTAAAACAGCTCCATGCATGTTTCGTGCATGTACAGACTTTATGAGCGAGAAATGCGTCAGACTTAACTTGATCCCTTAAATACTGTTCTTTGTTCTTCGGGTGATACTTATCAGCAAACCCCCAACCGGACACCTGATGGTGTGTGTGTGTGTGTGTGAGAGAGAGAGAGAGAGAGAGAGAGAGTGTGTGTGTGTGTGCAGCATCCCTCCATCATAATCATCATTTCATTCATAATTTTACATTAAGGGTTGATCCTGTGTGGAGCAGGACATCTATTAAAGTGTTAAATCCACGCCCACATTACCACGTCAATGTATTGTGAAGGAATGGAACAATAAAGAATAAATGACATGTTTTTGAAGGCACCATTTACTGCAGCCTCAACAGGCCTTTTGAACATGTGAAATAAAAAAATATCATCTGTTTTCTTTGACATTGGATGATTCAGGAGAATAGAATTAGTCTCACACACTTTGGCAAAAGGAAAATCCTCACTGGCACGTAGTATATTTTTCTCCTCCTTATCTTGAAGAGAGGGAAGAAATATCCATATTTCCAGGAGAAATAACTTTTTATTATTACATTATGACTGTCTACCATTGCGAGGTTTAATACTGATTGACTAATTCACTAATTTGAGTATTTATCAGGCTGATTCAGATTGTCCTTGTCTTGTCCTCGTATTAAAAACTACTGAAGTATAGTATAGTAATGCCAAAGGTATAGTCGTGTTACAGTAACATGTCACTAACACTGGTCATATCAATAACGCTTCTTTTTACACTATAATTTAACGCATATTCACATTGTAACCAACCTCCAATCACATCTGCTGCTGTTTAAATCTTAATAATAAATCTTAATCCAACTCTGAATAAACTATTTCCTGTTTCTCAAAACACACGAATGAGATGGGAAAGACATCTCAGGCACACAGAGAGGCATGCACAGCACGTGACAAATAATACCGACACGTTTTAAACTGAGCGTCAGTAAAAGTTAATTATATCATTTCATTGCATGTTTTGCATAAAGCGCATACAGCAAAGATTGCGGAGCATCCTGCTTAAAGCGCCACCATCTTACGTTACGTGCTGTGCTCTAATGTGTTTCCTCTGTTCCGTTTGAAAAGCAAAGGCTAATATAACAGTGCAGTCGAAATGTAATGACACCTCGTGAACTTCTTTACGCTTCGCTGCAGGAGCGTCTGTCAGTCTCGAAAAAAACAAACCTGTGGCGGAGGGTTGCTCACATTAAACCGCACTATAGAGGCTTGTTAAACCGAGGTGGCCCATTGTTCTCTCTGTCTGCCCGTGTGAGGACACTCCTGCTCCAAACTGTTCCAGCTGATCGGCTCAATGGTGAACAGAGCATGACTGGTTATACCGGGCAACACCCCATTGGGAGTTTGAGAGCAATCTGTCCCCAAATTAAATTAAATAACATAATAAATCTTGATGATACAGCTTATATGTAGACATTTTATTGCCGGCAATCCAGATAAAACTTTCAAATTTTTCTGATGTTGTAGCACACGATATAATGTGGCAGAATACGCTGTGCATCTCCATGTGTGCGTACAAGATGATTGTGTGTCCAAGAAATACATTCCAGTGCTTTTTCTTTATCCCCTGCTAAGTGTTTAAATCCAGGAGAGCAGGCTCGGGCAGGCTCTAAAGTCAGAGACCTTAGTCAGTCAGTCATCACCGGCTGCTTTGATGTGTGACCCTTGCTCCACTCACTGGAAGAGGAGAAATTAACTGCTAAATGAGCTCAGAGCGTCTTAACTGTGTAACACACGCATTAAAGATGCATCCATACACACACACACACACAAGCCCCTTTTCCGTCAACATTCCCAAGAACTTTTATTCCCAGGAACTTATTTACCCCAGGGAAATAATTCTTGGTAATCTGTGTGGTTTATGTTTCCACCACACCTTAAAGTTTCCGGAAAATGTATTCAAATCAGGCTGATGACGTACGTGGTGAGTGGTATAAGAAACCGTATGACATCTCCAGTCCAGGTCCAGGTTCAGCTTCTTATAGTCGCGTTTAAGTTTCGTTAGCTTTTCGCTGACTTGTTTCGGCGTGCTTGGGCCTCGTCGTCAGTCCACTTGTCGTAGGTCCTTATCTTTTGCTCCATGTTTTTAAATGACCAATTGTTTAAAGGTGGGTTGCAGCCGCCAATCAGCGTTCTTCAGCACATAGCCCCGCCCCTCCAAAGTTCCTCGAAATCTGAAAAGTCCCTCATCCTAAATTGGTAAATTTTCCCTGGGTCATTTTGGTGGGAACTCGCCAATGTTTTTTTGTTTTTTTAAAAACCCGGGTAAATGAGGAAAGTTCATGCGATGAAAAGGGCCTATTGTAAACAATCACAAACACATAGACACATGCAGTCCCTTGGATGCATTATGTAAGCAATCTTAAAAGGTATAAACAACACACTACCTGCTTTATCTTTTAGACATAAATCCGGAATTTTTTCTCAAAGTCAGCCTTGGGATCTCCTACTAACAAACTGAGATGTTGCTGAACATCTCATCAAATCACCTTCAAAACATTTAAATGAAAAGCCTCTTGGATTCAATGAAAAAAGGCTAATAATTCCAAACTCAAGTGAAATATGCATAAATGAAATAGCTGCAGATGGATTTTACTCAACTCTTAACGGCTCTCCCTGCAATCCAGTTTTACCCGGTTCTCTGACCTCTCCTGTTAAAAAGTCAGGTAACTGCCTAAACAGGAATTATCCTCTATCCTAACCATATGACAGACTTTTGCTGGGAGACACTTTAATAATCTGTTGATGCAACACAGAGTGTCGTCAGTTGTGTGCTGCCCTGTGTGCCAGGGAAATGTCAAGTGCACTTTAGGTATATTTATGGCCTGGCACCTGCAACACCAATGCCACATTTGGAGAGCGAGTATGATCAGAGAGAATACATTATCATACATTATAAGCGAGTTTGCTCGAGGTTATGACAAATTACATTTTACTACTTTCCCATTTAAAGCGGGAGAGCTTTTGTCCGAAGAAATCAGCAGATTAAATATATTTCCAGTTTGTTTATCATACAATGATCCACAATAGTTTGCCAGTAAATATCAGCAAATGGTGAAGGTGGAATTTAACATGTGATGTGTTTTTTTTCTAAAATAATGTTTTAATCTTTCATTTTAATCAGCCTAGATTAGACTGGGGATACATGGCAATATACTATCATCTTGACTCATCCTGGCATCAAATATTAATATTGCGATTCAAATAAATACTTCCTGCATGACTGCAGCACAGACACCGTCTGACACAATACGGCATACAATACACCAATCTGCTCTGTTAAATATTAAGATTTTAGACATTTCCTTGTTAAATGTTGGAGATTAACGGATGTTTTCAGGATTTTAGGTCTTTTTAATTGATCTACAGTTTGGCATTGTTTAGTTTGATCCCTGTGCCGGACGTCGTGCTCAGCATCTTCAGGGGTTACACTCTGTGCCAATCAGTGGCCGACAGTCCGTCAACATCGCATTTTAGTCGGCACAACTCGCTTAGAACTTCGCCAGAACAAGTACTAAGAAAGTACCAGGTACTATCGTTCATGGAAAAGCAAAAAAAAAGCCACGCAGTGCCGAGCCATGCTAATATATGAACTGAAGCCAGTCGTGACAAGAGTGAAAACGTCTACACAGAGTTTCAGGGTATGTTGTTACTCTTATTCAGTTGTAAAGCAGCATCTAGATGCTTCTGTGGTTATTGAGCTACAGTCTGGTGGCATGGTCATATGAACACATAACCAGTGTAGCATGTGGCCTGACAGTGACATCACTCCTGTTACAGACTGCAGATGGAGCAAAGGCTTGTTACCTTAAAATGGCTGTAAAAAAAGTCTCCACCACAGTAAAGGAATGACTGTCACTGTGGACCTTCTACAAACGGCTGTTGATCCCAGAGCTTATAATTAATTACTCATTACGCTGCTTTGATGACAATCAAACACAAACGTCTTCCTCTGCAAGACCGATCTGCAGTTGGTTAAAAAATGGAAAATAAAACGTGGAAAAATCAGCAAAGGGTTTGTGAACAAAGTGGCCAAAATATTAAATAAAGTTAACAAAATAAAAGTTAACATGCTTTGAGCAGATGTGCACAAAACACACTAATTGTTGGCAACAAGATTGTATAGTGCGCCACTGGATTTGCGTCACCTCCCAGTCATCTGCATCTCTCGTTTTTCCAGGGTACGTGGTGAGTAATGAGGATGCCAAACTGATGTGATCAATGACAGAAGCCGAGTGTGCTGCAGGATTATACCAGTTCCATCATGTGCTGCTGTGTTCTGTGCCACGCAGCGGCATGAAGACAGACCCGCCGAGTTTGCAGCGAGGAGGATTTGTGTGGGGACATCTTTGTCATTGTGTCTTTCTTTTTCGTCCATACCTGACAAAGGCAGGTGGGACCGGAGCATTACTGCAGCACTTGAGCGTGTAATGATACTGATCCACTCAGAATGTGAACCCGTGACCCCGACCTGCACCTCTCACACCCAAAAGCAGCATCCTCCCATTTCTTTGAGCCTATCCCACGAGACACTCACACACTAAAGCCTTCCTACAAGGAATGGCTGAGAGTGTTTTTGTGTCGAGCTAGACTCATTCAAGACTGCCTCATCCATTGCGTGGGAGACAGTCTTTTCTTGAAAGTCTTCCAAATGGGGCCAGAGCTGAACCACACTCTTCCAACCCCCATTCTTAACTTTGCCTTAATTTGGGGGGTTGACAGCTCTAAAATGCCTACCTAGTCAGACACCAACCCCCGCCTAACTCATTCTGGACCAAATCATGTGCGTGCCAAGTGTGCCTCTCCATCCCGTGGAAAGCCGTGTCTTTGTATCAGCATTACTGAGGATTTAGGAAAGAACTCGGGGATGCCAGTGCACTTGATCTGTTATGGAAACACATGTGGATAGTCCATGTGGCAAAGAGACACCGCTGACTTTTGTTTACATCTGTGCAGATGCCGTGAGGAACAATGCAGCTCTATTAAAACCACATTGTCAATACATATGAATGTCTGGCATGAATCTGTGAGGATATTTTCAATACTTACTTTGTATTTGCTTTTTACCCCACATCCTTTTTTTTCAAATGACTCCCATGTCTGGCCCCACATAAAGCACTGGAACTACTTTTCTGTTGAAAACCTTAACTGCACAGTACTATTTAAGGGCATTTAGTGGTTTGTGGCAACTGACTCTAAATTGCAAAAACATTTGCACAGCAATACTCCTTCGCTTCGGAAAGTAGTTTCTAGATCAGGGTTTTATTGTGTTTGTTGATGGCTGCTGTCTTTTTATGTGTTTTGCTCCATTGCTTCACTCCTTGCCCATTTTGGAGGAAAGAAAAAAAAAACAAAGGGAGGGTGAAAAAAAAAACATTCCACTTGTTAATTCGCTGATCTCACCAACAATCGATTGAGATGCGTTTGTCACTGTTACGGCACATTGAATGGCCCACAAAAGAACATGGAGGCAGTAAAAGCAAAGGGAGTTTAATCTGAAGTTGTGAATGACAATATTGATTTGCCTCTTCTTTTTGACAGGGTAGAATAGTGACTCAGAACCAAAGGTAATGGGGACTATAACTGTCACAACATGCTGTTTTTCTTGTCACCCCTTTTCACATCTTTGTCTTTATACGCCTTCCTTCTGATGCATTTTCAAAAACACATTTATTTCTGCAAGCGGTAACAGTGGACACCAGCAAATTACACCAACAGTTATATAAAATTACGTATCTAATGGTGATATAGCACAATGTAACTAATGGAGGACAAACACTGTGGCTGGTTTGTCCGTTTGGGCTGCAACAGAAATATGGCAAAGCAAAATGGCAGCCAACACAAAGCAATACCATTGTCTATAGCTAAATATAAGAGGTTTTTTCTCAGGATAATTAAATGCCGTTTAATTTAAAGAGATTATACACTTACACAAACAAACTCAAAGGTGGTATAATTAATTTCTGGCAATAAACCCCTCCTAAATGTTATACACTGGACCTTTAAACATCATATAACTCTTCAGTAATAATGCAACAACATCTATTTCACGTCCACTGCACGTTTTGAGTTCTATCACAGAGCTAATGCAAATGTAACTTAATTTATCCTAAATGATAACCGTAACTAAGTTAACAGACATTAACTTTAATCCTCAAGCACACCAGTTTTAAAACAGAGCAGAGCTCAGTGCAGTCTGCACCAGTAGGAAGCTCATCTCTGTGAGTGAGTGTGGAGGTATTTGCCTTTAGAGGGCCTTGTGGACACATTAAGGCCTATTTGCATGTCCATAACGCCAACAGAGAACCCCATCTCTGCACTTAGGCTCAGTGGAGCCGTAGGTTTAAATATTGCAGAGAAGCAGAGCATTGAACAAGTAATGAGTCCCTGCGATAGCTTGTTTCGGATGATTTAAACAGCTATACCAACTATCTACATTAGGCTTTTTTTGTTGCTATATCGAGGTTTTTGAGGCAAAGGTCCCAAAGACATGTAGAAATTCACAAATGTTGAACAAGATTACAAGACCTGCCATGTGCTTAATTGACCTCAGTGTGGAATTGCTGTCCCTTAACCATTATGCAAAAGTAGCCTTTCTTAACCATTGGCTTAGCCCCTCCCTGTCACTTTATAGAAAAATGTTACCTTATTCCCCCTTTTGTCCTGACCACCACAATTAAGGGCTGTGGCTCTGAATAACAAAACAGGGGAGCCTCCTTGCAAGGTAGCCTTAGGTAGTGTTTACACTCTGGACATCAAAGGCATTGCTGAACTTTTCCAAGGCCCCTCCTGCTCAGGTAGTAATCCCAAAGTATAATCTCTTTAAAAACTGTAAAACCCATTAGAGTGACACCACCTAAATCCTCCCAGAAGAACAGAGAGCAGAACAGAGAGCAGAAGAGAGAGTCAAAACGTGAACTTTGTGGGCCTCTAAAATTGCAACAAATGTCCTGTGGTTTCATAAACATGGCGAGGAAGATGGAAGACTCTGTGTTTACCCTCTACATTTCCTGGCATATATTGGAAATAATTGGTTAGATAGATGGTTGCTTCCCAAGCAAACATGCAATAGGTGGTTAACAGCATAATCTGTGTTTAAAGGAGAGATGTGATGGTGTTAATTTGGCTCAGCTAACATTAAAACAACGGCCGAGCCAGTAAAACAAACAAATCTCCGTTGCTGCCCTGCCTTTAGGGAGATTCGAAACATAATTCAAACCCAAACAAATGTTTCCAAATATTTGCCACGATCCTGTTCAAATGGGCTTTGAATAACTGCCTGTGCTACTTTAATATGATTAGGTTTATCTTCACCATCTTACAATATTGACATGACAGAAAAGTCAACCCCGTCTCTGGCAAACATATACGATTAAACTGAGGTGAAGGAAGGAAGCTTTGCACTTGCAAAGCAACAGTCACTGTGAGGTCATTGGGGTAGAAAGCAGAAGCACAAAACACACAACTGCAACATCAGAGACCAGCATTTGCATCCAGAATCCTGTCTGCAGTTACGTTTAGGCAACAAAAGCACAACAAAAGTAAAAGAAAAGCACAAAAACACTAAATAAACACACATTTGTAGGTAGTCACATAATTCTGCATAAAACTGGAGCTTCTTTGTGAATGTTCCAGTAACTTTAGGTTGCATACCGCAAAGCACTGTATGATATTTTGCTATAACAATTTCAAAAGGTTAGAGAAAGTTTTCACGACGCCAATGTATTTACACGTTAGCTTATCCTCAGGTCACAGACTGATAATGGGCCAAAGGTGCCAGCAGTTTATTATAAACATGTTTTTAAACTGTTCACTGATAGCATTTGTTTTCTGCCACAAATATCTGCAGGCTGTCTTGCCGTGCAATATCCATTTGTAATGTCTACATATTAGAGTTGCAGTCAAAACCACAACTAACCGAAATCCAGACAAGACAAAGGCTTTTCGGGGATGAGAGTGGATCAAGACCAAAACATCTATAACTATGTATACAAGTATTTCAACTCAAAGCCAAAACTGTTAAGTAGGTGTGGCACAGAGCATTAAGTATAAAAGAAACAAAGGGCAGAATGTATTTAAAATAGTGGGCTTCAATTGACATTCCCCTGTTTCAAAGACCAGTAGCTGATTGGAGAAGCATTAATCAGTCTCCACTCTCTGCTGTCACATTTCTAGCTCTCTTCGCCAAGCGAGGAATCGTGACAGCAGTGTGTAGAGTTTGGCATGCGTTATTTTTTTTTTGTGTGGTTAAGGAAAGCAAACTTTATAAACAGACAATTTGGCGACATCTCTGCTGCCAGACAAACATACAGGTTCTCTTTGTTGAGTCACCTCCGTAGAGACATTTTCCCATGAGACAAAAATACTAACAACAAATGACTTGCATTACTGGCGTGTTTTCCATTCCCTCACTATAAATTCATTCAAATAGGTCAGAGACTGAGTCAAGACAGAGGATGAAGACCTTTAAAAAGTGGTCTCAACCAGATACAAGACTGATTTCCAGGCAACACGACTTCTTATCAATATATTTCTGATGATGTTTAAAAGTACAACACGGCCACTATAAGTGACATTCAGGCTGACACAGCACTGGGTTACAGTAGAGAAAAGCAAACATTGACTTCTGACAAAACATGTTTATTTACATCATATTAAAACTTCAACAAAGCCTTCTTGTTGTCTTAACCCAACCACAGATGTGACAATTGCCTCTGAACACATTCCAGTGAGTATAATTCCAACTGTGCATATCTGCTTGTTGCAGTTCATTTCTATATGAATATCATTTACAGAGGGGTGCAACCAAAATATGTTCTCCCCGATATCCTCGCATGCACCTTTTACAACAGATTTCCTGTCCACACACACACACACCGTGCTTAATCATCCGCTCCACGTGACGTAACTCTCCAAAATTCCTGGGTTGAAGAAATTCCATTTCTACGACCTCTTACTGTGCACTGTCCCCTGGCCCTGGCTCTGCTATACCATATCACATCAATTCCATAAGCTAAACTGGGGTGTAAGGTGTTGTATGAAGGTCAGACAACCCACTCCACTGCCATATGAGCATGAAGCACTTACCCTCCACACCATGTCTAAGCCGCCTGCCAAGCAAACCTTAATATACCAGTCGCCCGCAATGGAGCTCTCCTAGGTTTCACCACCACAGGTCTCAGAACACCAGAAAAACAGATACTCCGTTTCATTTGTGGCTTGATCTTCATTTTCTGTGTCATTAAATCGGACCTTTTTAAAGCCAAACATCGAGAAGAATTCTCTTCTCATCAAAGTGAATGCTCCATTCACTACGCCAGATTAATTAAAAAGATTTTAGATGGTTTAGCGGCTGCTTAAGGCAGCGTGGCCCACATCATTTGTTTGGTCATGAGGTAAATGCAAGAATACAGGATACGGAATTAGTATTTTTAGATGAGGAATTTAGTTGATGAATAAGTGACTGTGAGAAGAGAAAAAAAATATATTTTGCACTCTTTTCTTCAGTTCTTATATAGCTACAACAGTTTTGATTAGATGAACTACAAGAATTATCATGGCGTGTTCGGCTCGGTACTGTATGTATGTTTTTTTTTTTTGTTCTTTTTAAAGGATTACAACCAAAATAGCTGGTCCCAACATTTCTCTTTTACGGTACCATTCCCCTGGCAGTACCAGAGTAATGGTATGTTACAGGTGGAGCTCGACCCACGACTGTCAGCTGACTGGGCGACAGAGACAAACAGCCACAAACGTAGAAGAAAAAAAAAACCCCTGCTCCATTATTGCGAGTTGTGTCGTCTGTTGTGTCACGTCGATGTCGTTGTTCGTTGGCGCACTGGTACAATGTCACTTTACGTATCCTAGCTAACCATCGGGTACACTGCACACCTCTCAGTCAAAACTCAAGCCTGACCCATGATAGAGCCACACCTATACACGCAAGTATAATTTGTATTGCTTCCTGACAACTGCATGCATTATTCATCTCGACAGCAAGTCCTCCTTTCCTCCTCTGTTTTTGTTCTCTCCAAACCCCTTCTTCATCTACGTACATGTTTGCATCTCCCTCCCAGTCTCCTCCTGCCTGGTTACCCTGCACAGCATAACTGTACATGATGGAGAGGCACTGTTTACCGCAATGTTTCTGATTAAACAGGCCACAGAGAAAGAAAAGAAACACTGAGAGTATTTTATTTAATGAGCGTGACAAACGCAAAGATGTTCTCGTAAATCATCACATGGTTTACAAACTCAATAAGTAAGGGCTTCCTGCCTCAGTCAGCCAGGCCAGCGAACACCTAAATTATTAACGAAGCTGGGGGCCCCCAGAGGCACAACTTTGATGATGTTATAAACAGGGGAGAGGACAAGGTGCTTTCTCAGCAAAAGATTATAGGGCCTCTTACCTCCCACCAAATCCACCATCCCCATGCACTCGCTCCTAATTACACACCTCCAATGGTGAGGGGGAGAGATGGAGATGGAGGGGGATCTAAATAAACTTGACACATTCCTTTTCTCCATCTTGCTTTGTAAAGAGAAATCAAGAAACACCAGTGAAACTTTCTTCACTCGCAATAACGATAAAAAAATGGCATCTGCAAGATTTTTAAACGCTATATTTGTAAATCCTAACATGCGAATAAGAGGCAAGGTTGAGCAAATTATATTGTGTTCAGGAAGCCAATACGATCAAAGATCCAATGCAAGATTCCCCCCCTCCCTTCCTTGTCATAGGATACATTTGTCTCTGGGCAATATTCCACGATTAAACCCAAACTAATCAAGCTTTTGATAATAGCTGATCCAGCAATTCATTGGGTTAGGCCAAGGAAAATAGTTGGAGAGGAATTTAGATAGGGAAGGGAAAACAGTCATTCAGGAAATAAGCTGAAAGTTGAGGTAATTAATTCATGTAAGAGAAGCTGGAAGACCATAACAGCAGACATTCATGGAGAGAGAGAGAGCATAGATGGAGGCGTTGAAATCAAGAGGGTAGCGATAAAATTCCTGATATCTTTTTTTTATAGTAAGACCACCTGATGCACACTTTCAAATGCATATTACAGAATCACTTCCTGTACATAAATGGATGAACATGTGTGTAAAATCATTAAATAATCTGGTCCAATCACTTCTCCCAGTAGTCCATTAGTTTTTTTTTCTGTATTTTTCTTCCCATCTTTGAAGGCCTCTTCGTACTGTGCTGTTGGTAAACTCAGGCGCAAATGATAAGGTCTCTGGTGAGACAGAGATAAAGAAGCATGATTTCCCCAGTGCAAATATGCTCCAAATTAAAAACTAAAAAGAGGTCCCCAGTGTGTTTGCTCTAAATCTGATAGCGAGTCAGATGAATGAATTTGTCACCGAGCAGATTATAACTGTTGTGACTTCAGTGCGAGAGTTAGGGCTGTAATGAGGTCCTAGCACAACGCTCATCTTTGTGTAATGATGTATCCTCACATTATTTCTGCTCTGTGCGCTAGTAAATTGAGAGTAACAATAACAACAGTGGATCGAGAAAGTCAGAATAAAAGCCTGTAAATGTACTATTACAGCTGGTGTGTGGTAGTGAAACCCATGCACCAAAACCCATTAGCATGTGCCTTTTTCCGACTCTGCAGTCGATTTTCCAGCTATTTCACTAAAGATAGGAGGATAGAGTCATCCCCTATTGACCTTTAAATAGTTATAAAAAACTGAAAGTCTCGTTTTTTAAAAGTATATAGGCTCGAATGCAGTAAAGTGCAGAAGCTGAAGCCTTTATTCAGTCAATTTCCGATGTTTGAAGAAATTATTCAAGAGAAATGTACTGTGCATCTGGATGTTTGGTGGTGCAACACAGACAGCAAATTCAGATTCTTGAAAACACAGCATCCAACCATCTACGCTTTTTCCTCCACATAAGGCTCGCAGTTGCCAATACCAACTGACATAGGGCGAAAAACGGGGAACACCCTGGACAGGTCACCAGTCCATCATAGGGCCACATAGAGACAAACAATCATCCACCCCCAAATCTGCATATTTTGAACTGTGGGAGGAGACCAGAGAACCTGGAGAAAACTATGCAACCACGGAGAGAACTCCTTGCAGAATGGCCCCTGTTCCGACCTGATTTTGAACCTGGGTCTTCTTGTTGCAAAGAGAGCTATCCACTACACCACTTAACACTGAAAAACACAATGTTACAGTGTGTAAGTCCGTAATTTAGCTTCAAAGCAGCAAAACATCAGCTGCCTTTAAATGCAATTTGATGTTTCATTGGAGTTTTTCCAATGAATATTCGCATTAAACTTAATTCAGGAAACATTTTTATCAACAGCAAATAAATAATAGATAGATACATAGATGCGTTTTCTCATAGTTTCACTCACTTTACCCCTCCATCCTTATGCTGTTCTGTTATGCGTCTCAATGGTGACATATTGTAAAGGCAACAAGGAAAATGCAAGTTACATAAAATTTACAAGGAGAAATTCAGCACAAACAGACAGAGTCTTCTGACACTACGTTCGACATTTGAAGAAACCAAAGTAAAAGGCTCACAGTTTAAACATTGATGCCATTTTCTCTTCTCCATCCATGGGAGTCTGGGGCAGCAGTTGTCACTCGACATAAGGCCATTTACGAGGGGGATTCAACCATACACCAAGCCTTTGAAATCACACAGAGCTTGCTTTCATACTTTTCCCATCACAGTCGAGCAGAAAATTGAGAAAATCATGTCAAAGACGAGGGAGCCTTCCAACCTCTGGTCTTGAACCATGGCTGAGTGGGAGCAGCAGTGTTGAGGAGTCATGGTCATACACACAGCCCAATCTCTGCATCACACTGGATACCAGAAAAAACACAGATGCCCCAAGGGCGTTGGTGGCATACGCAAGTCTCTGTCCTTCTGGCCACCCCTTCCTCTCTTTTTAAAAATAAGTGTGGCCGTTGCATAATGGCATCAGATCAGATGACTGGTCGTGAAGTAAACATCTCACTCTTTCTTGTACTTTGCATGTTTCCACTTTGCCAATTTCCCGGTCCGAAATTGTACTCATCCTGCGGTTATGTCCTTTAATCCTTTCATCACATTTGAAGTGTTTGTATCCATGAGCAAATTAAGATTTTTTGCCTTATTTGCCGTCTGATATACTTGACCTATCTGGCAAATAACAGCTATCATGAGATTTTTTTTCATACAAAAACTAAGGGCACAATTGAATCAGATAAACACTTTTCTGGGGTGCACATTGCAGAAGTTATGATTACACGAAAGATATGTATCCTCAACTCAAGACACGGGTTCCCCCCACAATGAGTCATCTGTTGAGATCCAAAATGAAGCAGATGATACAGTTACCAAAATATGCACTCTGAAAAGGAAGTGATGTCACTGCTGCTAACTAAAAGTGTATGTGTTCAAATCAAATTAGAGCTATGGCGCCCTGGCACGTCCAATTACCCGAAAATACCCCCGCACCGGAAATACCACCAAAGACGCAGCCATGATTTGACATCTGCAAGAACAAATAGCGTACTAACAAAGTCTCTTACATCGAAAGCTGGGCAAGTAGACTTCCTGTCTGGGTAGAGCAGCAGACGTTTTTCTTCTTAATTGTCTGGGTTTGACAATCTGTACATGCCATTGATATGATATCACCTCACAAAAAGAGAAACTCAAGAAAAAAACTGGGGATGTTGTTCCCTCTGTCCTTGTCTGTTCATGAAGGGACAGAGGCATCCACTTTCAATGATGATTTATATATAGAGAAATATATCTATATATACATACAGTACAGATATATATATATATATATATATATATATATATATATATATATATATATATATATATATATATATATATATACATATATATATATATACACTGCAAAAACACACTGAACCAAAAGACCTTAGGAAGTTGAATATCCAGCCTGGAATGTTCATTCTTGTTTCATTTAACACATCCACAAAAAGCCAGTGACATCAGACAAAATCAAATCCCTGCCTCCCTCATCTCTACAGGTGGAGTTATTGATCAGTTGCTGTCATTGTGGCTGACTTGATTTCACAGAGGCGACAATGTGTGTATCTTGGACAGGTTAGGTGCAAGGCCACCGCAGCCATAATTAGCTTGCCATCCAGGGGAAAGTTAATATTTCTCAAGCTGAAGTGAAGCTTATTGGCTTCCTGGACAGGCTGTAATGGATCACCCAATGAGGGCAGCGTGTATGGCGCACACACATGCAGACAGTAGTGCACAAATGAAAACACAAGCGTCCGCTCCCCGGGAGGCCCCGCAGTCAGACAGACAGTGACATACAAATCTATCCCCCATTCCCAACGTGAGAGACGGGGCCGACTGGCTGAGCAGTTGCCTGATCAATAGTCATCACTGACCTTGTCCACTTGGCCATCACTGAAACTACAACTGTAAGACACAAACTCCACTGAGCGTGTGCTTGCAACATGGCTGAGTTTCAATATCTATACCGAGGAGCTGCATTTGCTTCGTCAGGTTTCTCATGCAGAAATTTTAATCAAAGTAGAACGAGTGCTTCTGTGAGTATTGCTAATTATGCTTTTTTTTTTGTTAAAGAAAATCTACAGTATGAGGGTGTCAAATTAGTGTGATCAATTGTTTACTTGGGTCACTGATCAATTGTCACACATGCCAATCGAAATAACTATTTTACAGTTATTGAATGAACAGAACCAACGACTCATTCCACAGCTGTTCAGCAATTTCCAACTGATAAATGTGTGTGAGTGTTTACTCACAGTCTGACTAACATGTTTACATGACATCCAGAAAACCCAATTATTGCTTTAGTCCAGTGTTTTCAACCTTTTTTGAGCCAAGGTACATTTTTTTACATTGAAAAAATCACGAGGCACACCACCAAACAAAAATGTTTAAAAAATTATACTCTGTAGCCTATATTAACAATTTAGTCATCCTTATCAAAGTGTCTTGAATATTTATATCCATATTATTTGCAGATAATTTTTTTTCAAAAAATGTTTTTAGACCAATTAGGTGAAATTGGATCATTTCCCACGGCACACCTGACGATCTCTCACGGCACACTGGTTGAAAAACACTGCCTTAGTCTGACTAAAATCGTACTTTCAACATGCATGTAAACGACAGACAGATAGATCTGTTTATTAATACTGAAATATGTACATTAGTTGCACAGAATGATTGTACATGGTCCACCAAAATCCCCCTCCCCCATGATGTATCAAGTGTTAGATTTTGAAAACAAAAAAACAAAAACAACTGGCAGCAGGGAGCTGTGGGAGCTGGCAGCAGCGACACCGCTACAACAACAAATAAATGTTTGCTGATAAATAAAACATATTCAATCAAAGCATAAACGCTAATGAAAAGAGAACCTGCAATCACATGAGCTGAATGTGTGAGCCCTGGCAAACATAACGTATGTGTGTGTGTGTGAGAGTGTGAGAGAGAGGTGTTAATTGCTGTGCTAATTAGGTCCTGATTGCATTGCTCTTGTTTTGCACTTGCAGGTGATTAAAATTTCAACAGAGCACATTATTTGGCACCGTTAACAGGTGCCAAGCTCAGCATACAACACTGCCATGGAAACAGAGAATTCGCACACACAGAGTCCCACTCACACAGTCACACGCATGCACGCACAAACACGCACAAACACACACACACACACACAATGTTGCTGTAAAGAGTCGGTAAACGCTTCTGCTTTGTTTGCCGCCAATATTCAGCGAATCCAGTGTGATTCAAAATGCTAAAACTGATGCTTATATTCAATCAGATTATGTGCAATCTTATTAAATTATCAATGTGGATGTTGCATACATCTCCTACAATTAAACCCTGTATTATAGACTATTTCTGTTCCTGTAACAACTGTACAAAACATATCGATTTTATCAAATTCACTAATCCCCCATTACAATACAGCTCTAGGACATCTTGTCCTCTGTTAAGGAACCCGCTTGTTGTTGGTGTTGTGTTTTTTCCTGCTGTATTTGATGGTTATGATGCAGATTTTATGAGAAAAAAAAAAATTGTGGCCACATTTTATGTATACATTTATCTCTCAACACTACGCTTGTATATAGCATCACCTATTTAATCTATGTAACACCTCTGGCACATAATAATTATACATTTCCATTTAGATTATACTTAAGTGCCGCATATTCCCCAGAACATTTGCATTCAAATAAACACAAACCATTAACTCTGGCTGAACTGAGGGCCTTTGGGGCCCTGAACAATTTAACTATGAATGGAAGAATCTCTGTCTGTCTGCCTGTCTGTCTGTTTGACTTTCTCAACAACCACCCATCTGATCAACTTCAACCTGTATTGCTGTGGCACTGCTTTCACGATTGTTTGGATGAGCCAAGAAAACCGACAGAGATCCGTCCTTTTCCGATGGGACTGAAAAACCTCATCAATGCAAAACACAAAGAAAAGTTGCTGGTTATAGAAACTGGATGCGATCTCTACACTCTCACTAGACCGAGTAACAGTCGAGAACTGACCAGCCAACAGAAAAACGGCTGGTTTACAAGACTGAGGAGCAATTGTTGTTGGGATAACTGTGACAGGACTGTCCCCACTGAGGCAGGTGTGTGTGTGTGTGTGTGTGTGTGTGTGTGTGTGTGTGTGTGTGTGTGTGTGTGTGTGTGTGTGTGTGTGTGTGTGTGTGCGTGGGTCCCTCTCCATTGAAACAAGGCCTGGGAAAGTATGCATCTGTTCCTAGAGCAGGCTTGTACAGAGTGACAGGCCAGTGTCTCCCTCTCCGCGAATGCCATCCTGTCTGTTTGTCTGTCTATCCATCCATCCATCCCCCTGTCTGTGCGTGTGCATGTTAGTTACAAATCATAACGGCAGCCGAATGACAATGAGACAGACAAGCTGTGGGGAAGACAGTGACATTTGTTTGTTCTAAAGGACTTGGCCTAAAGCGCAAACCTTCATCAGTGGTGACAGAAGAGTTACTCACACTAGAAACTCACCAGGAGGCACAAATCTGCAAACTTCACAGGCATTTTGTTTTAGTCATCATATATCAACCTATGCAATGTCCTCCATAACTCAACCTTTGAACAAAAAAAAAAATGAACAGAAACTCCATGGAGTGCTGATGCTGTGCGGTTACTACTGTTATGAATATTGATTACTGCATAAACTGATGCTTTACACACACATTTAAGTTCTAAATATCATGGAGCTGGAACAAGCACATAAACTTCCATGAATACACAACACTGTACATCTCAAATATACTATACTAATCAGTCCTAATTACTTAATGTGTAGTAGTTTATGGGGGAATCAATGACGTAGCATTCACAGCATTAATATCCTTTGAGTAACATTGCAGTATTAGGCAGTGAGAGCGCAACCTCTTTGTCAAATTAATACATTTTGTATGTTTGTATGTGGAAAACATGTCATTGAAATGGAAAGAGAGTAGAAGTATCGGTAGAAGCCTTTGGTTTCAATGAGCAGTGCCAACAATAGTGCCAACACTAGACCTATAGGCAACGCGTCCCCTTTAATTGTGTCCGCAATTGACAAAATGCAAAAATGTGTCCACTCGTGTTGAACATAATTCAAATTAAAATACAGTTTACTTTGTGACGGCAAAACTCTGGTACAGCAGAAAATGATGTACATTTGATTATACATTATTTAAGTATATATTTTAGTTTAGTTGGTTTAAACATATACATCAATTATGTTCAATATGATCATGGGATTCCTCAGATTAAATTCAAAGAAAATAAAGGCCAAATGGCAATCCAAGCCATTTGTCCCAGTCACTAATCCATATGCTGATGGAGATATTGATCTCCCATCATTAGACCACCCCCATCTTCAACATAAGGTTTCTGAACTGATTCAACTGTTTTGTAACTGTCACAATGTCATGACACACAACAGATGCAGGCTTACTCTATCTCTGTATCTTTATCTTTTTCCTTCTTTCTTTCTTTCTCCATTATAAACACACACACACACACACACACACACACACACACACGCATGCACACACACACAGCCTGAGGTCCTACCCAGCTGCTTTGTCTTCCAGAGCGGCCGCAGTACTGGATCGGGACACCTGTCATTCTCCCACGACTGAGAGAGAGGGATACATAAAGAGAGACGGGGGTTGGGGGGGTTAATATCATGCTGATAAAAATGGACATATTCTACACTGATATGTAAATGTAAGTTTTAATGTAATTTGTGATCGGGGATAAAGACAATATGTATCCACAAATGATATTGACATGACACCAAATAGCCACATAGATGCACAAAGATCACAATGAAAAAATGTTTGTTCATAAAGCTGCATGTGTCTGCATTCAGCTCGCACTTAAAGTTGGCAATTTTTTGTTTCATGTTCTTTGCAAAAATGTAGTTAGGTTTTAGCTGATAGAAAGTAGAAGTAAGCATTAAATACATTGTATTGTATGTGAAGAGCTCAAACAAAAGTCTCATTGTTTTATTTGCAAGGGCTGTAATTTAAGACTGCATCTTCTAGTGAAAGAAAAATAAAATGACGATACAATACAAGTTAATTTGTAAATGACTACTAAATTAACCATCAACTGTTTTAATAACTGATCAATCTGACAGCACTTTTTCTTCTTTTTTTAAATTATTATTGTTATTATTTTTCAATAAGAAATAATCAAATAATCTCTACCAAAATGCAGTTTTTTTTTTGCAGGGTCATTAAATGTATGTGCATCCGAGGCTTCAATCCAAAAAAAAAAAAAAAGCAATGAGAAATAGCCATGCTATTTTTGCCCCAGAAACTTTTAACTGCAGTTAAAGATCAATGGCACTGCTGATGATATAAATTCTTAGCTGCTAGTTTGTATTGATCTGGCTGTAATGCTTTTGGCTCTGAGGATGGCAGATGGAGGCAGCAACGAACCTCAGCGAAGGAAATAAATAAATAAATATAGATGAATGTTGTGGGGCCTATACTCATCAATTGTTTTGATACATAATTCTTCAAGCTAAATATTATACGCCTTATGGGAAATATGGACTTAAGAGGCGTATAACCCACCTGCATGGTATACTTGTATATTAGCTGAATATTACAAATTAGCATTAGTAGAAGGACAAGAGTCATCAGCTTTTTCATTTTAAAACAGCATGTTTTTGCAACCCCTTACTTATATATACATATTTATAAATGATTTCGCTCAGCTTAGTCAGTGGGTTTGTCTGCACATGCAAATTATAGTATGGAGCTGCAGCAACAATGGACAGGTGTTTTACATTCGTAGAAGGGAGTATCAAGTGTGGCTATTCACACTTTTGGAGACTCCAAATTAATATATAGTAATCAAATGATAATATAAGACACTAAAGATATGACATCAAAGTATCCTTCATTTTAAAATAAGGGAAGAGTCATTGTGTGACAACAAAATATGTCCTTTATTCTAAGTATTTATCTGTAGTAAATTCTTGTATTCACAGACTAAAGTTTTGCATCAGTGTACGTCTATATATTCTCACGTTTACGTGTCTTTGTTAAAAAAAAAAAAGAAGAAGAAGAGCCGGCTGTGGCAGTGGCATAAAGTTGTGCGTAATTGCGCACAGGAGAGAGTGACAGACGCTCCATTACGCATGGGTATACAGAGCCTCAGGATAGCTCAATTAGCATATGCTATACCTCGTTTGAAAGCTTGACACCTGTTCTAAAAGATGGACATGACAGGCCTTTACCCACGATTACCGTTCAACGGAGGCTTACAGTAAAATAAGCACAGTCCAAATGCAGTATTTTCAGCAGTTAAAGTCGGCCTCCTCGCCTCTACACTTAATACACCAAGGTTAGCCAGATGCTAACGTAATTGTAAACAGGCAGGTGTAATGGCCAGAGTCGACACAGCAACGCCACAACGCAAAATCAGAATACAGCAAGCGCTATGTCTTCGCATTCTACACGACATCTGCCAGCGCGAAATGGGTTCAAAATGAATCACTTACCTTCTCTGAAACGGCTAACTCCATGTTAACAGCCACGCGTAAGATCAGGTGTGTAATCCAGTGCATTTCGCCGTGGAAATGCTGCTATAAACTTCGAATTCACAGCGGGTTAATATATCGTGCTTTTGTACAGCTATGCGTTAAGGCTGCTCATTTACATATTCCATAAGAAATAATAAAATAAAGTGTTTTTATTTATTTGTTCTGATACTAGCGCCACCATGTTTTATGACGTGGTATACATGAGACAAACGGGAAGAACGCATGCGCCCTGGGGGAGTTATATGGGTCAAATCTGGGGTCCGTCATTTGTTTCTGAAACTTTTTTTTTTTTTTTTTTTTTTCACAAATAAAAAATAAAATAGATAATGAAAAACACAGTATTATATTGATGAATGCAATTGGTGTTGAGAGTGATGTTTCTGTGGTTACCTTCATTTGGTCACTCTGGGCTGCAATTTCCATGTGCAAACCTGTTGTTTTATATTTTGTATTAGCATTTTTTTTATTTCTTTTTTAAAAAAAAAATGATTAGAGCAGCTATTTGTGTTTCTGGAACACTGAATTAACAGTAACACATTATCCCCAAGTGTTCAGGTAAAGCTTACAGTTCTCATCTAACTGTAAATACACTGTATTCTAATCTAATGATGCAAGACAGAAGAAAAATAAATAATGAGGAAAGGGGTGATGTCAATAAAACAAATACTAGAATTACTATTTCTGAATTAAACATTGAGTAATTTTGTGCTCAACACTTGCCCATTGACATATACATAAACTGATTGTTCCAACCCCAACCCATGAGTCAATGACAGAAGCGTAGAAGTTCTGAATTAGCAGGTAAAAGGATAAAATAGTACCCTCCTCCATTGTCTAATTATGACTCCTTAGGAGAACACGGGGGTTTTATCTGCAATAGGATAAGTTAATTGGAAGCAATTATCCAACCATTTAGTCACAAAGCAGATGCAGAATTGTACAACAGGGCCTGCACCTGGATATACTCAAGATCTGAGGATTGCGTCTTCCCAACACACATACACACCTGAAAACACACCTGAGCAGTCAGTGCTGAGGTAATCATCCCCATCTACAACCCCCACCTCCACCCCTCGTCTTCTGTTCAACTTCTAAAACTCATCCTGTCATTATCCAGCATTTGATATTCAGTATCTTTCGACGTAACAGGTTGAGTTTCTCCTAATTGGGGATGAATAATACAGAGGCGATTTACGAGTGCTTTTTCACCTCTGTGTTGCAACCGCTGCAGCACAGATTCTGGTTTCATCCTGCCAGTGGTTTTTTCGTATAGGTATCATTTCTCTTGACTGGAAAAGGCCCCCGTTGAGATGTCAGGCTCATCGCTCAAGGTGCGCACTGGGTTTCAGGAGGGCCCGTGCTGACACATTCATAAATATGACACCTTGTTTTGTCCTTCTGGCGTCTTTTTGGTTGGGGATGGCCTTTGAATTGGAAACAGGTAAGCTAATAGGGCTGCGTCTGATGCATGGGAACGAGGGCTTTGGGAGAAGGTAGCGTGGCCCCGGGCGACACATGACAGGCAGATAATGACTGTATAGCTGTCGAGTCAAGGATACCTGTCTGCCGGTAAATACAGATTTGCCTTTTTGACATCATTTTTCCACCTCCTGGAAAAATCAACTGAATACAGCTTTCAGACTCTTTCAGACGAGCTTGCAGACACTTTCACACGTATGCACACACACGTGCACGCACTTAAACGCACATGCATGTTCCTGCACATTGACTCTAGCACGCAAGAAAATGCATATGCTGACAAACACACACACACACACACACATACACACAAGGTGCACAAGCAGGAACAGGAACAAAGGCACTCTAAATGTATGCTGTTATAATTGTGATTTTCTGCACCGTCCAGCATTCACGTGTACTGCTGTGTGTTTCAGAATGCTTGGACTGATTTAATATGATTCTATTGTAGTCAGGCATGAAAGATAGAGAGAATGTGTGTGCATTTCTGCATATATGTGTGTGTGTGTCCATGCATGAGTCTGTGACTGGCAGGCCGGCTGAGGCCTGTGTTTTGCACGTCGCCTCGGGGAATGCAGGTGAAAGCAATCTTAGGCCATGAAAGCCGACGAGATGCGCCTTTCTGCGCCCAGAGAGCTGGCGAGCTGATTTCTTTTTGATAGGCTCAAGCCCTGACACCAGACGCCCCCCCCACCCTCCCACCTCCACTCAACCCCATATCACCGCCGAGCAAGGCCACAGCAGTGGTTGCTCACATCTCAACCTTATTCTCAATCTATTCATTAGTGAGTTGTAATATTTCCGACATTGCATCTGTGACACCACTCACATCTGTGAACTGAATGTACTCTATATTGTCAGTGTTTCTCATAAACCTTTCTCAGCGCACACAGACAAACACACACTATAATCTCTTTCACTTCACTTATCTCTCCCAGCTGCCCGTTTTAGCCCCGGTGCAGAGCTAAAATGATGAGACAGTCTGTATACCTCATTTGTTTATTGTTCAGTTATATTCCCTGCGTGCAGAATGATTAGCGGCAAATCATTTTGTGTTTTAATTGAGGGGTATTTATGGCTTGATGTATGTTCCGGGCGAGAGCGTGCATTAGCATGCATTACATCTCATAATAGGACATTCATTCTGTCTATACGCATCCACGCTGCACTGAGTGGTCAGTGGTCCCTGAGAATGTGAATACAACTCATCATTTGTTGTTAACTTCTACTATGCATGATTTAGAATTAGTGTTGCTATGTTTAATGTTTGGTACCATACACAGAGCTTTGGGTAAATTATTATTGTTATCATAATCTAATGATAAGTTCTGGTTCTATTGTGTTGCTTACAGTGTGCATCAAGGAACACACACACAGAACTGACACTTACGACAGTTTGTTATACAGCGACATGGTCAGTGAGCAGGGCTAAACAGATTACAATCTGTCTTAATGATGCCAGTAATCATACAACTGCAGAAGGCCCACTGTCCAATGTAAAATGCAACAACAAATGGCTTTTGAACCACCACAAACTTTGCCAATTTAACACCTGATATTTGATTACTAATTTGGTGATGTATTACAGCTGTAAAGTTGCTTTTCAGAAATCCTCTGGGTTTTTAAGCGCACCATACACCATACTCACACAGGATGTGGTTTTCTCCTGTTGGACCATCGCCCCCAAAGGTGGTCCACTGATTCCAGTGAAGTGCCCTGCAGTCACTGTTATGTTTGTAAAGCCAATCAAAGGTGATTTACAGCTTTGTGGTGCATCTTCATGTTGGGTGTAGCGTTACAAGATGGGCAATAGTCAAATGGCATTCAAACAATGACTGAGAGGTATGACGTTGTCTAAATAAAACATTCCTCAAGCCATAAAACAACAGCAAGCACATTTGTCACATGGCAGGTTGGGCACTCTTGCTATTTCCTATGACCTATAACTAACTGATATGACATTTTTACTACTTATGAACTTCAGCTCTTAGCCTGTCTCTGTATGATTGTATACCTTAGTGTACATTGCCTGTAGAATATGGAAAGGCAGTTGAAAACTTCAATTTCAATATTGTTTACATTCAAAAATGTGCACTAACTTTTGACACCATTTGAAAAGAGAGACAAAGTATCTGTCTTCTTTCTTATACCCTTTACAGTCAGTCACTCACTCATCTTTCTGTCCAGCCAGTCAGAAGATATCCGCCCCCCCCAGCTAAAATGGAAATGTGTGTTAGTACCAGCTGTTGGACACTGTTGGGGGACTTAGCCATTACACTGCTGAGATAAAGTAGCAGGCCTAAGCCTTGCCTGCTGAAATGACATATCCCCCCACCTTCCTCTTTCTGTACAATCGCCATAATATTGTGTTTCTATCCTGGGCCTGTAACCTTTGATTAAATTAGTCCAGCATTGCCTGGGTCCTTTTCTAAACTGTAGGCACCGGAGAGCTACTTAACGGACCCTGTCCCTCGGAGGGAAGAAACTGCTTGAGCTTACAAGTGTATGGCCACAGAAATATCAAACCCCTCTCACTCAAATCTCTCTCTTTCTATACCTCTTTTTTTTCCTCCTTCCCCATTCCTCCCTGTTCTCCTTCCATTCTACACCCCTTTGCCCTCTCTCCTTGTCTCTGCTGAAGTTCTCCCTCTCTCTCCACGTGTTTGTATGCGCGTGTGCCTGTGAGTCAATCCATCACGCTCTGTCACTCTCCAGGTGAGGCACACATTATAAGATGTCAAGGAAAAGAACAGCAAAATGACATTTTGTTGTTGTTATTTTTCAAATCTATGAACTATCGGTGCTGCACACTGAATGACAGCATAAATCAACAGATCAAAATTGCATTTTGTTCAAGGAAGTGGGATTAATGTGGGGAGAAGGCAAGAGACATGGCATTGGTCAAACGTCAATCAGTTGAAGGCCTTGGTTAAATGAAATGGCACTTCTCGTTCACACTGTTATTTACTGTAGAGTAGCAGCAAGCTTTTCCTCAGGGGCACCGTATTTTCCTCGCTGACATGTTTGACTCCATAAATTATGGTTCTCCACCAGCCTTTCATTAATTCCATTATGTACCTTTAACCAAAATTTTAAAACTTTTTTCCTTTGTGTCCTTTGGAAGCACATTACATTGAGAATCAACGTGCAACACCTTTTGAGAAAAAGGGTAAAAACATGTTATCCCAAAGTTTGTAGTCGTTACAGGACTATGACAAGCTGATGTCAGTAGTGCCACAGAAGTCGAACGTGTCTCCCAGCAACAAGGGCTCATTGTCATTTTTTCCTTACACAAATTCAACTTTAAAGACACAGTGTGGACCTCGCAGAAAATGGTTGACAGTAGTCCAGCGAATCCTCATTCACAATGTATAGCTACTATATATGATATCAAATAAATACATTTCAATGCGGTGTTGTATTACTTTGTTAACACTTTGTTTACGTCTCTGAAACACTAGTACTTCAACTCAGTGTTGTCTCATAACAGAATTTTTAATAAAAAACAGTTAAACACCACAACTTATACATTTCAATAAATCATTATTGTTATTGGAGGGAAAATGAATCTATTCAAATGCAATCACATGTAATAGAATATAGCTTTCCTAAACCGCAATCATTTATTTGCATAACATCTACAGAACAAACACTGCACACAGAGAGTGGAGATCTATGAATGCACCTCCTATGAAGCAAATATTGTATAAAATTGGACTTTGCCTGGGCGTAAGCAGACAGAACACATCTTTATTATTATTACTAATTTATGTCTAAATAAACAGTAACAGATCAAATGATCCTTGTCAAACTCTTGCCCCCTGTGTATTTTCAGTGTGGTGCAGACGGAGGCAGAGATTTGTCATGTTTTTTTACATAACATAATGCAAAAAAAACGCAACTCTCTTTATTTATAATTCACCAATTTCCATTGATGTTACCTCTTTCAGAGCACTGCTTTTGTTTTGATAACTAAATGCTTACTACTAAAATAGAGCCAGACCAATGTCATATACAGTACCTAGTGCATCATGATCTTTGGTTAGTCTCTAAACCAAACAACATAAACACTAAGATTTACCTGACTGCAATTTTTCATTTCAAGCTTTGTTCTCGACCAAATCCCCCCAAAATAACCTCAGTTTTAAAGAAAGGTAATAGAATGACCTGAGTCAACGTAACAGTTTGGCGTTATCCTTTCCTGAAGGACTTTTAATGAAACCAACAGAAGCTTCATCATATCTGTCACTGTGGTTACCTTCCCACGGTTATCTTGCAGATTTTTTCACATCAGGAAGCAGGTCGATACAAGAATAAATCAGCTGACAAAAACCCTTTGAAAGTGTGCGTGTGTGTTTGTTAGTAATTGTTACCCTTCTAGGACCTTTTCTGGCATAAACAATGACCTTATCAGGACCAGTAGTCCTCACCGAGACCAAAACCTGGTTCAAACGAGGCAGAAACTAATTTTAAGGGCTAAGATTTAAATTGTGATTTGGATAAGGTTTAGGGATTAAGCTTAGTTTATGCTGTCCAAATGCTTAGAAGTCAATGCAGTGTCCTCAGGAGAATGAGTGCACAAACCTGTGTGTGTGTGTGTGTGTGTGAAATGTATTTGTGCACCTTGGATTAGTTGTGTGTTTGGTTTTATCTGTGTAATTAAAGATGGTACTTGTAATCTGAACCTCAAACAGGATGAACAAATAATAGTGTAGCTGTCTCCAGTTGAAATGAATCACCCGGTCACACCGCGGTGGTACATGGCTAACAATAACACGTCTCTGTGAGATGGGGATTTACCGATTTAAAAAGTGAGAGAAAGAAAAAAAAAGTAGATGATGCTTCAGTGAATTACAAGTTAATCTGCAGGTCTGTAAGACCGGATATGTTACATTTTATTTGGAGGAAAGGTGCTATCCAAATAATAGATGCAGCATCAAAAGTTACATTTACATTTTTTTTTTCTCACCAATTTTGAATGTGTTATAGTCGTAGCATTGCCTTGTAACACAAACCCTGCAGTGCACAGAACTGTCACTCACTCATGGCTCAACTACACCTACTGCTCGTGCCACGCAGGTGTGTGTGTGTACGTGTGTGTGTGTGTGTATGCTCACTCGGGACCTGCAGAGTAAGATGGAGCACCACCCGCCCACAGATCCCTAATGGGAGGTCTATGCACCTGGGCACACATTCAGACACATCATTTCATGTCAGTGGGCATTTGACTGCAGACATGAGATATCACAACATGACAAGGTGGAGCGAGCTTTCCATGCAAGGTGACATAACATCGCATAAGCTGTTGTGTGTGTGAGTGTGTGTGAGTCTACGTCCATGTGCATCTGTGTCTGTTTCTGTGCCCCACACTTTTCACACATGTCAACACACAAAAACCACATGGGAGGTCACCGAGAGCTGCAGCAGCTGCGGAATATGTTATTCAAATGCTATATGACTGTGTGTTTGTGTGTCACCACATTAATATGTGTGTGTGTGTGTGTGTGTGTATGGGTGTTATCATCTCTGCTTGTAGGAATAAACAGCATTGATGTGTCTCTGCGGGGAGCTTATAGAGAATCACTTACCTCTCTGCATTTATTGTGGAACGGCAATGTGTCTCGCTGCACAGCGTAAGAGCTGGAGAGAGGACAGGATAAACAAATTTAGACTGCTGTTTAAAACAATAATCGGAGGATTTATTTCTTCTATAGTAAACACAGGAAAGATGTGAGAGTCCAATGCCTGTTCTCAAATGTGTGCCTGGTGGCCACTGTACCCTCCCTTTGACTCTGAATCTAACATGATGTAATCTCTATCTCCTATTTCCCCACCGTCTGAGTGAATAATCCACATCATACCGGCAGAAAACTGTGATAATGTGAATGTATAACGGCTAAATCTGATGAGATTCAACCTCTGAGTAAGCAATCGATTCTTATATACCATCTTTCAAACTGCAGAGAAACTAGCTGGAGTGGCACAAAAGTATATTTCCCTTTACAACAAATATAACATAAAATAACAAATATGGTTCCAGGCCTTCGGATTCTTCGCCATGTGCAGGTTTGCTGCAGACTTTACTTTGCACCAGCCTGGTTTGTTTCCTGTGTTTTGTGTGTGTGTGTGTGTGTGTGCCAATGGGTTTCCACCCTTCAGTGTGTTCATGTGTGTGTGTATGCTTGGCTCTCTAGCCTGTGTCTAGCCTTTGCGGCATGGGCCAGGGCTCTGTGGCTGCCCCGAGGCTACCATTGTCCCCGGTCTCCACAGCCCAGTGGCCACAGATGTTCTCCGTTTGATACTGTGTTCCTCACACATACTCCCCACTCCCCTAGATGTGTGGGTGGCCAAGCGGGGTGCCCTGTTGTGTGCCACTCTTGCACGCCATTTGCCGCCTGGTGACTGCACGTGACACTGAAGGGGGGGAGGGGGGAGGGGGGAGCCACCGCGTATATAGTTTTAATCCCACCACCATACATAATGGAACAGAAGTAGCCCCAAGTGGAGAAGGAACGAAGCTTTGCATGAGGACGATAGTCGGAGAGCAGGAGCACACTGAGATGTTGTACAAAACACCTTGAGGAAAAAGAAAAAGACTTTGGAGGCCAACTGACATCCCCTCCTATTTGTGCCTGCATGTCATGTATATGTACATGTGTGTGCACTGCATGTAATGGATGAGAGGGGGATTGATCTGGTGGCTCAACGCGACAAACCTAGCATTCATATTAAGCACAGGATGAGACGATGAATGTCAACCAAGCTGAAAGAAAAAACTTTGCTCATAGGGAAATGTTATGCTCGGTTTCTAAGCTCGAATATGAAATCCATACACAAAAGAACAGTATGTATTCCACTTCCTCTGTACCATCACCTAAAGATCAGCATGCATGCTCACATTTAAAAAAAAAATATTTATTCTTAATGATCCTGGGTAAATGTAATTGATTTTTATTCTAAAGTTGTTCATGAGCAGTTGAGAGTTTAAGGAGAGATGAACATTATTGTCTTATTTCCCAATTTTAACTGAAAACATCTCTTGTCACAGCACATTGTTTGAATTTTAACATTCTTACTAAAGACACACATTCAACATGTAATGTTGATTCTACAGTTCCTGTGGCAGCAAATACAGATCAGCAGTTTGCAAACTGAACTGTTTGTCTTCTACTGAGTTTCAGTTGTCCAATTAAACATCTGACGAATCTTGTTTGCTGTTGTGAATTTGTATGATCCTGACGAGGTACAGACTCGGTAACAGGTGCAAGAAAACACAGCCATAAGACTTTAGTACAGTGATGGCATGCAGTAATCCCATCACTGGTCATTTCTTTTGTCTGCATGTGACAGACATGAAACATGCTACACCAGTTTGGTTATGTAATGGTGTTCATTAACCTGTCACTTGTCACAAAATTAAATTGCATACCACAAAGAACTTTTTCCGAAGCAAAGACAGAAGAAATTGATGGCAGGAATTGTTCACGAGTGGCACAAAACATTTGTCAGAATTTCCAAAATCTGATGAAAAAAATCTACAGAGACGACAAGCACGTATGGAATTTAACGCAATTTTACGGGCTTGTGCTTAAGTGTCACGAAGTAGGCATGCTGCCTAAAACAGCAGGGAAAGTCACAGTTGATAATATGACAGTTTGACAAATGATGAATGGCGGCGACTTACATAAAACGCGGTACACGCGATTGGCTTCATTCATTGTCGCTGCATCAGAGAGAATGTGAGTAAAGACTACAAAGAGACGGCTGTTAGAGAACCAGTTTGTGATCTGTTAGAAGCACGGGTTGCACATGCACAGTGACGAACGTAGAAAAAAAAAAAAAGAAACGCAGAAGAAGTTGGATCGAGAGGAGAGAGTCACCATTTTCTCCTGCTCTAAGACACAGCCCAGTCTTAATCAAAATCCCACACAGGAAGAACACTTGAGTAGCTTAATCAAAGATCAGCCCGCTCGGTATTAATAATAGAGCAGACTGCTGAAATGGAGTTTTACTTATTCAAGACTGCACTTATTTGCCTCATATACCTTTACAGTATATTAGGCTCTTTCTTTCTTGCTCTCTCTATATATGTGTGTGTGTGTATGTTATTGTAGGATTACATGACGTTCATGTTAGAGGAATACAGAATAAACAAATTATATGTCATTATACCTGTTCCCTAAATCATGCAAACCAATTGAATTCCAAACCACAGAAATGAAAATACACACTGATATGCAAAGTGTATAGTGATACAAATGTTTGTCTGTGTTTTAATTATACGTGTCAGTGGGCATTTGACCGTAGACGTGTACCCTATATATGAAGTATATTCTGGCAATGAAACAGGGTTGCAATAAAGATTTTTAAAGAAGTCACAGGGTTGAAAGAACGTACAGGGTTCACACACTCTCACAAATGCATAACTCGGGTTACCTTATCAGTACATCTCAACCCCCCCCCACCCCATTCCTAATTCCCTACACCTCACCTGCTCACACAGAGAACAGAACAGAAGACACCTTGCAACATCACACCTGTCTTCCCCAAGGGCAACAAGGCTTGGGAAAACATCTGAGGGAGGCTTGACTTTCTCCCCCCCCTTTTTTTTTGACTGACTCCCTCCACATCTTGTAACAGTGGAGGTGGAATTTTGGAATGGGACTTTTAAGTTTAATGATCTTATGATTCATTTACCCCACAAATAGTCTGACAATAAGTGTTCATGTCATTGATCATTCTAATAGATTGCCCTCTAATAATTTTTTTTAGTAAGATGACTTACAGTATAACATTTTATATATAGTACCTTCTGTATACATAGCTATATATATATTATATAGCTTGTTTGATTTTATGGTAATCTTTCAAGCATGGCTTTAATATGTGACGGAGTCTTGTTTTAAATCATAATTCTGCATTTCCTTGAAGGTTGTTCTCAATAATGCAAAGTTGTGGACATGAGGCTTTACCTCTTAAGGCCTTTAATTCCTTTGGAACAAAAGGCGAAAACCGAGGTATTGAGAGAAAAAAAAAAAAATCATATATTGTCTTAAAAGGCGCGTCTAGTCATGTCAAGTCAGGACTTAGGATCGAGCAACCTAAAGACAAAACATGCAGGCGTTACATAGGATTATTTAAAGACAACCTGCACAGACAATAGTCGGTTCTGATGCAGCGGGACAGAGATCCGTGCAGTGACAGCAACAATGGACATGTGTGGTGTGGAGATAGGCAGGCGTCAGCTAATTAGCTCAGTGGGAACACCCCATTGTTTCGGATTCGGAACAAATGCAACTTCAATGGCACCTCACTTGTAGCTCGCTATGCTGCAGACCGGGTTTGATGTGGCTGAGCTATTGTTGAGCTAAATGCTATTAACTTTTAAGCCGAGCGACACATAAAAGTGAAGCTGGTGTAAATTACAATTCCTCTGCATATAATCCACTTGCTGATGGAAGACATTACAGCAGTCTTCTGTCTTGACAACAGATTATGATAACAGCTTTACCCTATCCCACTTGCAAACAGGACAAGCTACGGGATTTCTGTTTTTATCCACCCCATCCCTTCTTCATCTTCTTTCTTTCTCTCCCTCCCTCTCCTTGCCATCCTGTCCCTCTGTTCCCCCATTGATCTCACAGTTGTATTCAGTATTTGCCAGTGTTGCATGCCTGCAGGGGGGCCACCAAATCCATTATCAGGTAGGACAACAGTTTCCACTGTGTTTGCCTCATACTGTATACTATATGGAGGAAAAAACAGGGAGGAGATATGGGGGGGAGCTTGGGACTGCAATACGTTTGTAGATTATGAACCAATTGAAATATAAATAAAGAATATTTAAAAAATATATATATAAAAAGATGTGCATATTTTTACCATATATTATTTGCAATAGTGTGATCATCAAGGTTAATTCCCATTCACATTCATCTCCTACAGTATCTATACCTCAGAGTTCCCACCCATATTTCATAACGTAATACTAGTGCAGTATAGAATGACATCATCGAGACATGTCGGTACAAAATGTTGAATTACGGTCAAATTACTTCAAAGGTGAGACAATTATTTTGACATCTGAGAATCTCATAGCAACTCACTGTTTATGTATGATTGCAGACAGGTGAGATAGAACATTCTAATAACATGTTAAATGTCCTAACTGCTCATATTTGGAGTGAACATCAGAACACAACAAAAGGACATTATACAAATGATCCTATCATTACTTCTTCTTTTCTATAGTACATTATCCAGGTGTGCGTTTGCATGTGTCAAGAAGACAAGCCCAGTTCTCATGTACATGGACATAACAGACACATTGTGGATGAATCGAGGAGCCGTTGTAGCAGTAGTGATGGTCAGAGTGCCAGGCTGAGTCTGAGTGTGTCCAATTCCCATCTAATGCCATCTACCCCCCAGGTCCATAGTCCTTGGCTGCTTGCCACCGTTCCTTTAAAAGTGCGAGGGTCTAAAAAGCAGGACGAAAACACACAAAGAAAAAGACACAAACTCTCTTTTTAAATCAAGATATGAATGAGCCAAGTGAAATGATATATTTTCTAAATGTAGTTGCGTTAAATTGTTAAGAATATCATGGCTAACGTAAAGAAACGTTAAATAATGTAGAAGTGGATCAAATTAGACCTTATTTTCCATTTACATGTGTTGACAGGTATATCCAGTACTCCACATTTCTGTCATACAATGCAAGACCAGTAGGAGCAGTTGCAATTCACAAGCATGAGGTCAAACCTGAAATTCACCACCTCTGACCCCTCACTTTTGACCTTTTTATCCACGCCCTCAAAGCTCCACCCTCTCTCTCCCTCATCCTCCTCCAACCCTCCACTTATTTATTTTTATTTTTTTTTAAAGAGAAAAACCTTCTGAAATTCTGTCCCTCAACAATACACTTATCTATCCATTAGCTTTAAGTTGCTCATTGGTACTGGCTCCTGTTTTCATATATGCACACATTTACATGAAAATGTGGGTTTGTGTGTTGTGCAGATGTGTATACCATTCAAGGCCTTCAGGGCCTATGGCTTAGTGACATGGCGCCGGAGGCTCTCCCTTTTGAAACCTGACGCCTGCAGCTGAAGCTCACAGATAGTCATGTTGGGTTGGCCCGGGGGCGTATTACAGACTACAGAGGGGTGAACTAACCAGTCAGGCCTGTGTGGCTTGTTGTTGTGTTGCGTGACAGTTCGGTTACTTAACTATTAACTGTCCCTCTCATAAGTCCCAAAGGAGCATACACGGAATTAAGGTTGCACACACATGCATATGTATAGAGTTTATCAGGACGCATACACGCTGCACACACAAACACACACAAACACACACAGTTAAAATGATGTTATTGTGCTTGCATCAGGCCCCAGTGTTAATAAACCATGTCCAGCAGCACACTTATCGAGGTGTGTCATCTATTGCACCCAAGGCCAGTTTGTATGTTTCCACTCTCTCTTCTTCTCTGGTTTCATTCTCTCAAAGAATTCAGAATAAATATGCCCTCCAAACTATTTCAAACATATTGTCATCACATTCACCCTCCAGATATGCATTTCAAGCAAAGAACCAAAGGCATTTCTTTTTCAGGAGATGCTGAAAAACATAAATGCTGCACTTCAGGTAATGGAATAGGAGGGATATACAGTATTGAGAGCAATGAAATCCTCAGTGGGATTTGACTCATTCAATTTTCTTTGCCTAATTTTAATGTGTCATAGACTATTTGGTTCCAGGTCACCTAAAACCCAGGCCATCTGCACAGATAGTGGGTTCTTTTGAAAGCGACAAGCTAATTTAACCGTAATAAACACAGTTGGGAAAAGCGGAGCACAACAAATCCATTCTGTTTTCATGGCTAAAGGTCAAACTCACACTTATCTTGTGTGTGAGATTTGTTTAGAGAACTCTACGGCGCAGTGCGCTGAGCAAACGAGACACTGCATAATCCAACAACACATACAGCATGTTGGCATTTTGATCCAGCAAATTTTCCTCTAAAAATTAAAAACAATTCAACATCTGGACAAACAGTCCTGATCTAGAGCTGCACTTGCCATGCAGATACTGTCCATGAAATGGTGGAAGTATGATGACATGGAAAAAAAAGGAGGAAGATATCAAAATTCATTCTGAATCATTATACTAACATCCCTGGGCATATGCCATGTCTTAGAGATAAGGGTTAAGGTTAATGGCCACGGGTGTTCATGTTCATGTGTGTGTGTGTACAGTATGAAATGCAAATGCCTGCTCACACGTGCACGAATCAGGCGAGAGAGACGAGGATGACAGATGTGAGTGTTTTTTTATTTCGCGTGAGTGTGTGTGTGTGACATGTACGTTGGGTGGGTGGTAGTGGGGATTCTCATGTGCATGATGGAAAAATGTTGAATAGACATGGGAGCACAATGACGGCTCTTTGAGTTTCATCCTTCTCCCCATCACTGCCTTAATCCCTCCTTCCCCCACTTTCCTAAAGGCACAAACTCTGCCAGTTGTCACCTTAGAGTATTGCAGGCCCTGCTGAAGCACTCCACTCCATGGGAGGAGAATGTCAGCCCAGGCTTGGGGCAGTTTTGACAAACAGAGTATATATTGATACATGATAAAGTATGCTAGAAATCACTCGACTGCTGAGGGCTACTATAGTTTTAATATCATCATTTGAATTAACAAGCATTCTGTGGAGAAATAATGAGCTTTCATTATTCAGAACATCATCCTTACCCCGGCGGAGACTCGCAGGGCTATTAGTGCTTGAGAACTTAATGAAAAGAAGATAAAGAAGGTTTGAGATAAAAGTTTGAATGGCCACACTTGGTAACCAGAGTTAAAATTTAATGCTCCAGTAGATGACGGATGAGCTTCTTATCTGGGGCCTGGGGAGTGGGTAGACAGGGGATCCGCTTTGGAAGGTGCCATTCTGTGGAATGTTAAGAACGTCTGCCCCTCCTGTTTGCACTGACAGATCCAGTGTGGGGTGCCAACCTGGGTGGACCCCCCACCTCACACCCCACCCCCACCGCTCAGTGATTTATGCCAACCCATACATGACTGCACGTCCGCTACACTGAGAGCACGTTCAGATTCGGGATCAAAAACACTGTTTCACAAAGAGAAACTCCAGTAAATTAACTTGGATTTGATTGCAAGACGTGTCTAACTATCACTGCGCCTGACTTCCCTTCCATAAGCTATGACCACAGTGCATTACATAATTGATGATTAGTTATCAACAAAAAAAAGATAATTGATGCCCACAGGAGTTGGTAGTTTAAGTGAAGACAGATCAGCAAAGGCTATATAAAAAAAAAGTGAAATTAAAAAAAGTGAAAAAAAAAATCTCATCTGTTGTATTTCATCTATTTCATTTTTCACTACAGTCACATTAATATATGCAACACCGCCTAGGGATAAAATCGTGTCATTCAGCCAACCCTGTGGTGATGCCTTTTCTCCAAAACAAAAAAAGCGTGTGCTTCACTCGTTCAGGCTGCAGATGTGTGCGACACAAGCAACCGTACACAGGGCCGTACATATATTATTATCGTAAATACATTATTTTTGGTTTATCCAAAAGCTGATAACAATGATGAGCAATCTGGCAGAGTGGAGGCCTATTGTACTATCTGGGTGATCTCTTGATAAGGAAACATACAGATGCAACGGTGCAGTAACACACATAGAGATACACACACACACCCACAAACGAACACATACACAAAAAAAAAAAAAAACAGCAGCAACCACTCCTTGAGTCCCTCTGCTTGATGCTGTGTTTGTCCCAAGGGCCTTAAGGGAAGTATGTTTGCTTGCTGAACCATTGTGAAGTCTCCAACAGACATGTCTAGCTTGCTGCTGCGCTGGGCTGTGCTGTTCTCTGCTGGAGGAGATCTCTGTGAATGGGAGGGGAATGCATTGATTTGATGAATGAGTGCATATTTGTGGGAGTACTGGTGGCCAATGTGCAGTCTGGTGCGAGAAGTTATTTTTGTGGTTATAACTTGACAACAAAGCCTTTTTTTTGCTTTAAGCACCGGCTACGAGAATCATAGTTCACTGAATGGCGAGTGTAGATGCTGTTTTATTTCACGCCGACTTGAGGACAAAATGTCTCTTAGCCCCGACATTTCATTTACATTGAAGCAAGTATTCAATGTTTCCTTGCAATTCATGCTATTAAAAATATACGCACATTACCCGAAATGTTAATTTAACAACACCAACACAAAATATCACCTGCTTCTTAAAGAGAATCTTTACATTTTGTGGTCAGCTGCTGACTTAAAAGAAGACAGACTGAGAAGTCGGCTTTTATAGCATCTTCCCTCGAGGTCAGGTGACTTAGCCCAAAGTATTTCAGGCTGTGTTTCACGATGTCCCTTTCCCGTACAGAGAGACACATGTGCTGCCAATGTGCCTTTTAGTTTATAAAACTCTTAACTTGGCCAATATAATCTTTTTAAAATAACCAATTAATACTTCTACTAGGACAATAAAGTTTGACATCAAACCCAGGTGTTTTATGGAAAGAAGGAAATATTATCTGAATGCGTTTTACTCCACAACTTTTACTATTTGTAGCCACAATGCGGTCCATACTTCAAAGAAGCTGCTTAATTTTCTGGGTCCCCATAAAGGTTCCTTATCCATAATGGCAGCTCCATTTATGGTGGCTATATAATTTTAATTAAACACACCCATTTGTCAGCTGGTACGAGAACAGCAACAACATTATGACCTTAAAGACATGCAGCCGGAGAGGAAGGAGGCTGGGAACGGTCGAGGCTGAGCTGGAATACTCTGTGTCCCCAAAAAACAGGGGGGCAGGAAAGGTTAATTTCAGTGCAATTTAAAATTAAAAGTAATGTGCATAAAAGTTCTTGAAGTTCTTGGAATGTATTATATATAATTTTCCTCACAAGTTACTGTATTATCGTATTTTTGACAGGCAACTGTATTAAATATTAACATATTTCCAAGCATTTTACAAAGGATTTGAGCTGAAATGTAGTGGATAATGCTCCGTAAGACATGACATAAGCCATTATTTATATTATTCAGTGATTGTTGGCATTTAGTTTGGAATGATGTGACTGAGAACTGGTCTTTTACTGTATGTTAACAACCTCATATACAGTAACAGGTGTATGTAATGCTCAAGCATGTCCAGGATATACCTGCATCTTTTTCACAGCAGGTATTTTTTTTTACAACAAATACTCACATTAGTTTCACCAGGAGCATTAGTTAGGTTTCTAATGTGCTATTGTTCAAGTGTAAGGCTAGGTTACACAAAATACTTGACACTTTGACTTTAAGAAGCAGTTTTTTCAACCCCAAAAAACAATAATAATACATGTTCCCCATATTTTCTGGATGTGTTCCAATGAGAAATAATTATACTGCATGGTCATTATAGCATTGCAAAAACAACAATACTACTTTTGGCCTCAGACTTTTGCAAAGTACCGTAAATGTGATGGATTACACAAATTAAGTCATTTAAAGGCATAATACCGCTACATTTACAGATTATCTCAGCCTCTTTAAATCAGGTCGACTGCATTATTTTTACGGGACTGGGCAGGGATAGCTGGAGGGGAAGGCTGGGGGATGGAGAGAAGCTCGGTCCTGTGCAAGTACTCACGTGCCCAGAGAGCAGGGATGGCCCAATAATCGTATTTCAGTACAGCAGGAGGACAGCTACAGGTGATACTCGTGCAACCTGACGTGACACAGTCAGGAAAAAAAATACGAAGATAAAAAGGAGTGAAATGAAGAAAGTAAAGAACTACAAAGAAAAACACTTCTTTTGATCCAACAGAGACAAAAGAGAGAGTCTAAGAGATTGAGTCATGTGACAGCATCACTCATCGGAAACCTGTGTGAAGAAGGTAGTTTGTTTCCACAAGATGATCAAGTCTGAGATATGAGGACACCTCACTTAGATAAATGAAGTTGTGAGCGGCTGTCATCTCAAGAGGAATCTTGCTTCTAATTTCCCCTGGAATCACAAACAGCTGTTATTTGAACTAGACCAAATCACTGTCACATGGCCGCGGGGCCTGGAGTAGCAGCTCTGCCACTAAACTGCTCACTGTCACCCGCCGCTGGCCATTTCTTAATGCTGATCCCCTTTAGGTAGTTTCATGCTCTCATCACCTTGTCAGACAGTATGGTTAAAAAAATGCTGCAAAGTAAAAAAAAAATGGAAAAGATAAACTTTTATTCCTTTAATAAGCTATGACTTGAGCTCAAAAGGACACGTAGCCCTGCTGTCCAAGTCCTGCTAATAAAGATGGGATCTGTTCTGTCGTCTCTATTATTTTTTTTTCCTGTTTCCTTCCCAGCCCAGGATGTATGGGCCTCATCTCTCTCCTCTCTTTCCCAGGATCCCACACTACTGCCATGTGTTGTTACTTATCACAAACATATGGTTTAATGTCGGCAGACGGCAGACTGCATGCAGACATAACAGCAAACACAGGCAAACATCTGCATACTGTAGCCTTTTTCTTCTGAACTTTCACTTTTGAAATCATTTTATAAAACAAATGTAACCATAAACTGGTATTTAATCACTCAAAAGTTTAACAAGTTTAACAGTTTTAAGACTAAGTTTTCACATGCTGTGACCTCATGATCTACTCTACCCTTCATGCACCATGCTTACAAAGTGAATTCTGATTTTTTTTTTTTTTCTTATTGAAAATGTCTCAGATGTCTCTCATTTGTCCTTGGTCACCTTTAAGTTTCTTTTTTTTACACCTGGATTGGAGTCCAGATGTGGTAAATGTAATTGAAATGATGGCACACACATGGCCTATATAAGTCGATAATGTATATCAGAGCGAGAGCATGTTATGAGGTCAAAGGAACTGCCTGCATTGCTCCACAGATCATGAGTGGAGATGGGACAACCTTGCAGAAGGACAATCACCACTGCACCAATCTGTGCTTTATGGCAGAGCAGTAAAAGACACATGAAAGTGCAGGAGTTTTTACTCTCACACTGTTAAGAGACTTCAGCCAAATCTAATATCTCTACCACTGATGCTCATTCATTCCAGAATAGCAAAAACCCCTAAATTCAGATGTGCAAAGTCTGTTGCATCATCCCCAAAAAGACAAGGCTGTAATTAGCCAAATGTGCTTCAATAAAGCATTGAATGCTTGAGCTGATATAATTCAGTCGTTTTAATATGCAAATCAGTCTTAATCCATACAAGTGAGTGGGTGCAGCGAATTCTCTGTTCAAGAAGTGTTGAACAACAATCAACAGTCTGTCTTAATCATGACTTAACATATCAGGCATTTTTATTAGCCTCAGAGGAATTTTATAGGGATCCCATTGTGCAAACTTTACACGTTCCCATTGCTGTGGTTGAATAATTACAGCCGACACCTTTTGACTCCACTTGTCAATACACTTCTCTCACACATCATTATCAAACAGTGAAACTTGTACAGGTAAGTGTAACGACACCGAGCCCGCTGCTCGTACGGGCAGGAAACTGTGTAAAAAAGTTGTCACATGTAGCACAAAGTGAGCAAGGGCTTTAAGGCACATTTGTGAGTTTTGGCGTTGCGCCATATAACTTAAGTGACATGACTTGAATTTCGCTGATTGACTCAACCTCTTAAAAGTGATTATTTGACAAGACTGTTTTTTTTATTTTCTGCAGCTTTATAAAGAAATTTGATTGAAATATATTATTATAAACAATGATTTTGTGACAATACTCTGTTAGTTTACTCTGCCTAACATGAGTGGAATCGCAGCCGTTTCTACAGCTGACTTATATGCACATAGGATATGTTACCCCTGTGGAGATCTGTCTTCCTTACCTCAGCCAAGTAACAGTAACCGTTCTAACAACTGTGTCCTCTAAATAATACTGCACATAATTAGGCTGTAGTCTAGCTAGCCTAAAGGCTTTACTGGAAGCATGGCTCGTATTTACACATCTGACAGTTGAGAAAGAGAGGGAGCGAGCAAACGAGAAAGAGAGAGAGAGTGGGAGATGGCAGCATGCTGGAGTGATCGTCTGTAGACCACACTTTAGAAGACAGACATGAGAGTAAAGAAGTAGAAATGTAAATGAGTGCGTCCATCCATCCAAGGCTGCACTCAAAGCTTTTACACATGTGAACTTTAAATACCACCCACCCAGCTCTTTCCCATTGCCCGTCTGTCAGTGTCTGTCTTAAGAAAGGGCAGCGGACTGAACTCTTTAGTCATTGATTATGTGATTATGCCGGGCTTAGTCCATATCTAATGTCCTTCTGTAGCATGTCTCATGAGGAGCCAGGTTCTTCTGCAGGACGTGATGGACTACATGTGGGTTTGTCAGAGTAGGTGTAATGTCTGATATACTTGTATGTGCGATCGACTACTGTTCACCTCATATGTGGTAAATTGTCGATATTGTAAAACAGGTTCAACTGCTTTATTCCAGCTTTTGGGAATTTAAACTGCTTGTTGTTTTTTCCCTTAAACTCCTTCCAGACCACACCACCATTATCCAGCATTGTTTAGGGACCTACTTCCATGTTTCCATCGCGAGCTCTGAATTGAAAAAAAACCAAAAAAAAACAAAAACACTGCTGTTGTGCATTAGTCATCACCTTCCTATTGTGTGGGATTTGCCCGCTGTGCTGATCACAAAGTAAGATACAAATCATCAGGTGAGTCAGAGGGAGCAGCATTCCTTCGTCAACAGCTCCATGGTGAGCCTGAGAGTTACCACACAGTCAGATCCACAGGCATGTACACACACATGCACACACACACACACACACACTGCAGGTGTGCCATAAATTAAGTGCATGAGTAACTGTCTAGAAGGAGAGAGGTAGAACAGTCCAAAGAAACAGAAAAAGCCAGCAGACACGATCATAAACAGATGCATGAAGGTATCCTTCACACACACAAGCACACTGGCTAACCTAGCAGTGTTACTACTGGAGTTAGTACTGTTTGTAGGGGTAAATAGGTA
Source organism: Microchirus variegatus (assembly GCF_963457635.1). Taxonomy (NCBI): domain Eukaryota; kingdom Metazoa; phylum Chordata; class Actinopteri; order Pleuronectiformes; family Soleidae; genus Microchirus; species Microchirus variegatus. The sequence goes on from NC_139816.1 coordinate 15,912,871, forward strand.
AGTATTAACTGTACTGTACAACAAAATGGCAGCATTACATGGTTTATATGAAGGACAATAGAAGACCACCCAAAACTACACGTATATTAGTATAGCTACTGCTCCTCATCTTATGATTTTAAGCAGCACTCTTGGAGTCACCTGTTAATTCGTTTGTTATGCAATCTGTTGCTTCTTATTTGCACACACCAGCCTGTGCACATCTTTGAAGTTGACAGCATGCATGTATGCTCCAGTGCATGACTTTTGACTGTTCTGAGTGTGTGCCAGTGACACAAAGGTAATTCAAAAAAAAAAAAAAATGGCTTCCTGGTTGCAGTCACTGCGGAATGTGGCAGGAGGCAATGGCAAGTTGACAGTCTGGTTCTGCACTGGTTTGTGACAAGCTATAATAAAAAGGTCAGGGACATCAAAGCCTGGAAGTAAACAGAGCGTGTGTGTGTGTGTGTGTGTGTGAGTGTGTGTGTGTGTGTGTGTGTGTGTGTGTGTGTGTGTGTGTGTGTGTGTGAGAGAGAGAGAGAGAGAAGGGGAATTTTTAAATTGAAGCCTGCCAAAATAACAGTTTCTGATTATCAAAGTGTTTTCTGTCAACACTGAAAACACTTTGATAATCATACATTCCCATCAGTGGACGGGTAAAGTTTTCCCTTCCTTTTGACAGCAGTCATTTTTGTCAGAGCTCGTGTCCCAATTTCAGCATGTGTAGAATTCATTTTGGAGAGCTGTGTTGCACTTAACAACTGGAGACTCTTGAGAAAGTTGATTGGAGGACTCAAAGTGATGTGACACTGTGCGGTCTTTTGGTTTGCGCAAAACACTTACAGCCAAGGAAGCAATTCATTATCAGCAGATGCAACACAATCGATACACATATATGTCCCCAAACTCTGCAAAGTCACATTTAACTTGGGAGACACAACAATTTTTTTTTTTCTAGAACTCTGAGAAATTAATTTGTAAGCCTGGCACAAATAAACAGCTCATGCATAAATATGCCCATAACTTTAAGACAAAAGATGAACAGCTCTATCTTCGTTGCAAGGGGGGGGGGGGGGGTTCTCTCCTTATCAAAGCAACACAGGGCAAGATTAAAGAGTCAAAATCCTCCCCACGTGTGTGTAGTTTATGTGTATTCATTCCTGCATGCCTGCCCCCGGACGTTCTCTCTCCTCCTCTCCCTCCCTCCCTATCGTCACTCTCCCTGTAGCATTAAGAACCAGCTGCCAGGTTCTCCTCTTTAGCATCAATCCATCCATCCCTCCATCCTTACCCCTGGAGGAGTCTGCATTAATCAGTCCTTTTCCAGGGAGGTCTTGCTACAGTATAGCTTCTGTGCTTCCTCTCATTTGTTACCATGCAGATGTGGCCTACAGTGAAGTCCCATCAATCCTTATACAGTGTGATTACACAGTCAGTCAATAACATTCAATAACAACAGGACATTTGCCCATTGGTCTGTTCACTCTTTCATCCCACCCACTGACAATAGCCCCTAGTTTGTATAAATAAGCTGGATGGTTTATGCACCGCATTGAGAAAGATTCCCACGGAAGCCTAAAATGAAGCCAAAAATATGTAGCATCTAGTACAAGTACAACAAACAAAAAGTGGTATCTAGTCAAATATACTTTCATATCTTCGTTTTAGCAAGGGATGAAAAAATGTCCCTCTTTGTGTTGGGTGTTAAAATGGTCAAATCTGAGTCTGGAATCTCTTAATATATTTATTTATTTATTTACTCACGTGTTACTTTTCACGTTCACTCAGGTGTGAACAGACTGCACAGAATAAATGCAGCTCTTCCAGACTTCCATGAACTGAGATCCAAAACGAGAAACTGCCCCTCAAGCATGACTTATCGACACCTTGATATGACTCACGAAGACACAAAGGACTACCATTTATATCTGTGTGGCCAGACATAATACACACATACAAAATAGAAATAGAATTATGTAGCATTAACTGTAAATAATTGTTCGATTTAACTACAGTATTACTTTGGTCTGTATTATTTAATGTAGTTTATATTGAATAACACTAAAGCTCTGGCTTGTTTTTCTCTCCCATGGATCCTCAAGAGCTAATTCTGACCAATTACCACATCTATGGAGCACTGTGGATCTCTTATTTGCCAGGGAAAAGTCAAGTCAGGACAAATAGCCAACCAAAGGAAATCAACTTGTGATTATTCATTCATTCATTCATTCATTCATTCATTCATTCATCTTATCCACCACATGAGGGGTTTGTGGGGCAAATCCCATCGGGCGAAAGGCAGGGTACACCCTAGACGATTGCTAGTCACAGGGCCACATAGAGACAAACCACCATTCACTCTCACACCCATAGTGTCCAATTTGCATAATACTCAAATCTGCATGTTTTGCATGCAATCTCATGCAAACACGGGTACCGACCGGGTCATGGACCCGGGTCTTCTTGCTGCAAAGACAAGCTAATTTGTGGCTAATGATCTGTAAAGTTTTAAGAAATTATGAGTCACAGTTTGATTCAAATTGTAAGTCTATTTCAGTCTGGAACATTCTTATTTAAACTATTTCACCAAATGAAATGCAATTAGAGCTGGTGTTGACGCGTCTGCTCTTCAGATGCTCCCTTGAATGGCTAAGCAACATGCTAAGTCAACAGAAACGGTATTTTAAGGGACCTGTAACTATTTTTTAACACACAACCCAGAGTGGGAAAATCTCAAAAAGCTGCTGGCCTCGCGTTTCTGTGTCTACAGAGAATACGCTACTTTAAGAAAACAATGACGCCATATTCCCATCTCTCGTTTGCGCTTTCATTCATTCTCTTGTGTTTGGAGATTTAAGTCAGCCCGAAAAGACGCTAGATATCATAGCAAATTAATACAGGAGGTGAAGGTGAACAAAAGTGTTAAATTAAAATAAAGTAAAATAAAGAAATAAACTAATTTTTTACATGAATAAACAATACAGACCAGTGATTGTTGCATAAACAGTCAGTTGCACTGCACACCCAAACCTGTTCTAGTCTGCGACTGTGCTGTGCTTGGGTTGTGATGAATAGATTGCAGTCAGCTGTCTGTCTGCTGATTACAGCTGGGGCATATGACTATGATCCTGCATGAACTGGTGCATGGCTTAATTTATTGATAAAAGGATTACCAAATAATACACACACAGACACATACGTGGTTAAATATATACAAGCATCTTAGCATTGTTGTGATGCATCATTTACTGTATAATCTCTCAAATTGTAGTCTACCTTTCTTTGCAACGCTGGACAAAAATCAAGTTGTCCGCAAGAATGGCAGCATGTCCAGAGGAAGTCACCACACCACATTTTGGACTGAGCTATGTATGAAACACCAGTACATGCAGTGGGTTTCCAGTGCCCGCCAAAGGCCACAGAGGACAAGAAGAGAGAGCATGCATGGCAAGAAAAAATTGGGACAGAAAGATGCAAAGATATGGTAAAGGAGGAGAAAAGGGAAATGCAAAATTGGGAATGGATGCACAGAACAGAGTAATGGAGGATGAGAGAGGAGGTGTAGGATGGCAGGAGGGCAGCATGCAGATTGCCCAGGACCTGACTGGCATATTCTTGGATGGCTAACAGACAGGGAAAGAGAAACAGGAGGGAGGGGTTGGGGAACTGGGGAAAGTTAGTGCCCTCCGGTTGTTCTGTCCCACAGCCAACCCCAGAATTGTGGCTACGAGATAGCAAGCTCACGTGCAGTGGTGAACAATACACACAGGCATACAGGACACACATGCACTGGAGGTGAAAATGAGGAGATGGAGCACGCATGGATCGAGGTGACAAAGAGAAGTTGTGCAAAAAAAAGAAAATATAATGAAAAGAACAACAGATAATAAAGAAATAACTGGAAGTGAGTTGTCAGGGTCTACTTGGTAGCGGATTGATTCTCCATAAAAGTCATCATGAAACTGAAATGAACTGCCTCATTACTCTTTTACCCAAACAGCATCTTTTCACAGAGACAAACATGTAGCTGCATCTTCAGTCAGGTGAACACTCTTTCTCTGTTTTACTCTCTCGACCCGTTTGCTTCGCTCTCTCATTGGCAATGTAGAATGGAGGACCTTGAGGCCCTGTGTGCAGGTTTGGGCCAATTATAGGGATTCTCATCAGTGCTGGGCTGCATTTTTCCTGGAGGCACGGAGCACACAGACCAGCTGCGGGTCCACCTAGGTCAAACCCATACTCCTCACATCTCTACACAATGATCATACCTGGGAGATTTAGTATAGGTCGGCTGGTTTGGCAGATCCCGTGTAGGAAAGACAAAAAAAATGATGCAAAACATGTAACTACGTGGGGCATTATGTATTAAACAGTGACACGAAGACTAAAGCATTGAAAGTAACACAAGAAGAGGCCAAACATGTTCCAGGAAACATGACTAAAACATATATGTAATATAAGTTGAAGGAATCGCTGCAAACGGAACCAGAGAATTCATATCCTTAACCTCTAAACTTCCTCTGTTAAAAAATAAACAAAACAACAATATTTCAGATGGATATATTCTCGAGTATAAAGTATTGATAGCTAATGCAGGACTGCAAACATATGACAAAAGCAGTGGTTATGAGATTTTCTGCTGACATATTTAAGCTAAAGGATTCCAAATAAATATTATTTTGAGATACAAAACACATTAGCATTCATCCATTCCAGTTCTACAGCAATGTCATCTATTGAGGGGCACGTTGCACAAGCTGTAAACAACTTAGAACACAGCTAATTGATTCCTTTAAATGAAGCCTGCAATTTGTACAGCCCTCCTTTCAGCCATAAAAGGAAAGTAAATAGGGCACCTGGTGAGTGAGGCAAAACATCTGCAAACCAAGTGGTCAAAATCTGGTGCCCATGTGGTCGGTGCCAGTTAGAAATGCTCGTAGTTCCACCAACCCTTATCCTACAAATTTAGGTTCGGTTGTAACAATAAACGCAACCTGAAGGTCATGCATCTGTCCAGGTTTAGTTAGAAACGTGCAGATGTAACTGACTAGAATATAAATGAATACTGGTCTCAGTACTGTATCTGTATGGTTCATAAATACATTATTTTGGTGCTGAGCAGAAAAATACTTATAGCGTCATATGTTTCTACTGTACTCTCACACATACTTTTAAAATGATTTTTTTCTGGTATTTATGAGTGTGGCAAAAAAAATATTTTTGCTCAGGTTGGGTGGGTTAACAAGAGGGGTACAACACCCAGTGCAGGATCTACAACAATAGCAGCAACAGCAGTAGCTCGAGTTTACACTTTATTCAGCCACAACTAGCAGCTTGGAGGGGAATTTGACTGAGAAACTGGATTAAGCATGACTGAATCTTCTTAAGTGGTTTGAAAATCAAAGTATACTGAATGTTTGCCCCCTTCACATTGGCTTCGGAATGAAAGGCTTGGCTGAGTTTGTGAACTAGCAGTGACACCAAGGTTTTTTGTCTACATTATCTGCTTTTATACTGTGAGGACTTCGAACAGTGCTGGTCTGTGTCTTTGCTCCTGAAACAGAATCTCAAACATGGCCTGGAACTGTATGTCTTGGAGAAGGAACCAAACTTGTGGCCTGTTTGGCAGGGTTGCAGCAGCAAAGCCCTGAAAGTGGATTGTGCTGGTGCGGTGGATTAGAAGAAGGAAGCAGCCAGCAGTGTGTGTGTGTTAGTGTGTGTGTGTGTGTGTGTGTGTATGAAGAAAGTATTTGTGCATGTCTGAGTGTTGGTGCTTGAGGCTAGCGTGTGGTAAGAAGGGAGATTCGCACCTCCATGCACGCTGCTGAAAACCTGCTAACCATTGCATTTACAAGTCTCAGTATGGTGAGGTAAACACATTTTTAGTGAACCCCCCCCCCCCATCCCGCGCAAGAAGAATTTTAAAGGAAATGCTTAAAAAAAGGAATATCAACAAAATAGCAATTCTACTAAAGAGAGTTTCTGTTTGCCTCTAAAAACTAGGCCAAATTATGAAATGATGCTTGTCATCCAAATGCAAACGTTGTCTGATTCGCATGGACCTAAGGTTGCTGACAAAATGAACAAATAATTTTACTTCAGAAAGTAGTTCTGACATTAAATTGTCTCAATGAAGTCATGGAATCCTCGCACCCTTGCTCTGAATGAAAAAAAGAGACATAAATACTCAAGAGAAAAACTGATTATCAGACCCAGATTTCTATTCCACAATGCATGTGCGGTTATTGGATTAAAAGGCAGACGGGAAGCATTAAATCTGCGTCAAAAAGAAAGACCTGTGCAAGATGTTCATTTTGAAAAACCTGGTGAGAAGGTAAGTACGTCGGTGGCCCATTAATTACAATAATCACATTGTAGGTGTTAGAATAATTCATTAACTCAAATTTAGTTAAGGCTTCATCTAATAAGTCCTTGTTGGTCAGGAGAATAAGAGACAGGAGAGAAAGAGGGAGGTGGGAGGGAGCCACAGATATAAGGAAGGAAAAAAGGAGGGGAGGCTGAGAAGACTGATACAGGGTGCCTATTAAACCACAAGGCCTGGATTGTCAATTTGTGTTTGAGCGTTCCACTGGGAGAAGTGTTCTCTTCTTTTTAAGAGATATATCATTTTATAAAAGACCAAAGGGAGGGAAAAAGAGACAAAAACTGGGGAATGGAAGGGTGTCGGGGATACAAGGGAGGGATGGATGGAGGGAGTTATGGAGGAGGGGTGGTTGGTAAGGGAATCAGTTATGCCTACTATATTTAACTGACCCATAAATCTGTTTTTAAATTCCCCTCCATTTAAAAGTGCCCAGGCGAAAAGCAGAAGGCAAGGCAAGGGAAGAAGGGAGGGTTTTTCTTTTTCGCGCCAGCTGTTAAGTACCACAATCCATGCATAGCCGGCGCTACATTTATCCTAACAATGTAATTGGTCCAGCTCCCTTGGCTGGTGGCTCAGTTACTGGCCCTCCCTCAGGCCCCCAATATGTCTGCATGTGTGTATGCACTCACTACGGAGGCCCTCCCCTCAGCCCTGAAACAACGAGAAATCCCTGGCTTCCACTGTAACCCACTGCGGGGCACAGTGGCGGCGGCTAAGCTAACGCGGCTAATGCTAACATAAGCTTAACACACCTGCCAACAACCTCACTGCAGGGCGATGAGTGTGTCTGCGTGTGTCTCTGTGTGTGTGTGCACAATGGAAACCCAGTTGTGAGTGTATTGCACCGTAGGCAACAGATACAAAGCAAAGGAGGGAAACTCGCAAACACCAATGCGCACACACACACACACACACACACACACACACACACACACACACACACACACACACACACACACACACACACACACACACACACACACACACACACACACACACACACACACACACACACACACACACACACTTGTATGTCTATCTTTGCGAGGACAGTCATTCAATTAATGCATTTCCTAGCGCTTTCATCCAATCATATCCTAAACCAGGTTTTAACCCTCAAAAAAACCCAAAACACATTTGAAACAGTGGGGACCAACTAAGATGTCTTCACTTCAAAAATAAGGTCGCTAAGTTCACCTGGTCCTCACAATGATAGAAACACATACACACATACTTAAACAAACCAGCGCACTCCCAACACCCCCCATCCTCTTCCTCCATATTTTGTCTTTCTGTCTGACACACACACATTCACAGACACCAACACACGCAGCACACACACACACTCTCTCTCTCCCTCTTTATCGATCCTCGGTGCAATTATAAGGATGAGGACAAAAGCTTCACAGACAGAGGCAACATAAGGGTTGGTTCACTGTTTTACCTGGAGCTAAATATGTGAAGCAGAGGGGAGTTAGAGAGGTGAGGGGGGTGTGGAAGGGGAAGAGAGATGGATGGGGAGAAAGGGGTACGAGGACAAGAGAGGAGGGGTAGAGCAGGGCGAGGAGAGGGGAAAGCAGGTGGTTGGTTGCACCCGTTGCGTGGATGAATACGGAATTATTTGCATTTGTCGATCATTTTACTTGGTAAAAAACAAGTTGATGAAAAAGGACACGGTGGTAAGAGAGAGAGTTTAGCTTCAGTAAAGAGGATGAGATGAGGATAGATGTTGGGTAATGGTGGAAGAGATGCATAATGAAGTGCTAGGCTAATTTGGAGAGCTCCAGCTGCCTGGAGCCAGAGGGGCCGAGCCTCTAGAACATCAGAAGCACCTTAATGCACCTCCCTCTCTCTCTTTTTCTCTCACTCGCTCTCTCTCGCTCTCTCTCTCAAACACACACACACAGTCTATTTTCCATCACTTCAGAGGACATTACATTGACTTGCACTCATTTCCTGAAGACTTACTCAAACTTTAACAATAACAACTGGCCTAACCCGAAACCCTAACCTCATCCTAACCATACAACGTGTCTTCACCTTAAAATGTAATAATTTATGTTATGGGGACTTTCTCTTTGTCCCCATAAGGAAGACACATCCCCATAATGTGACTGTTTAAACAGATTTGAATGAACACACACTTGGCCTAACACTGTTTCACAATGAAATTAATTCACACGTAAACTTCTACATTGCTGGATTGTGGCTCTGTGTATAAAGGGGTCAAAAGGTCTGAGTGTAAATGGTCTTATGCAACCTACTGTAGTTGTATGGTTGTGTTTGTGGTGATGTTTGTGTTTGGGTAAAGGATTTCAGCTTGTGAAGTGAAGGGTTCAGAAATATTTAAGTAGCTTTATAAACCTGTAAAAGAAACGTATGAGAACTGCAGGCTACATGTGCTTTGTAAAACAATAACCACATTATAACAGTGGTGAGGTTACACCACGAAACGTTGTACACCGGGCTACACACAGGAATCAGAACATTAACTATGAATTATTTTATGGATTTTGACCTTGATTTAACAGCTGATTCTGGCTTGACAATGACAATGAAGCAGAGTGTAATCAGGTTTGTGCGACTGCTGCAGGTCCTGAAACATGCAAACTGTGAAATGTCATTCTGACACCAAACACATTCTTCCTTGGGCACAATCTCTATCATTCATTCATCCATCCATCCATCCATGGTTGTGGCGAGAGCTGGAGCCAATCCCAGCTGACACTGGATGACAGGCTGGGGTCAGTCCCATATCTAAAATTTCCGAATTTATCAGCTTCTGCATTTGTGAATCCGTATAGAATAGAAGCAGTCATGTTTACACACACATATAGCCACGCATGCACACTTCCTCTGCAGGGACCTGCCTTCCCAACACGCAGCATTACTCCGATGATCACCAGATAAATTAAACCCCTATGACACGTGCAACACACATTGGTGATGGAGTTTACTCCATGTTTTTTTTTTTTTTTTTTTTTTTTTGACGTGATACCACATAGCAATCACATGCACGGTGTGCACCAGGGTGAGAGGAATAGCAACAAATTGGATTTCCCAATGATGATGGTGTGATGAAAGATTGTGTGTTTTTCTCATCTACCACCAGTGCTGTTAGAGCACGGCATGATTAAATAAAACCTTGCCCAAGTTTCAATAAACACATTATAACAATTGCATTTTGTTGACAAAGATTTAGGGACTGGTGTGATGCGATTGGATTACTGGGGAACATTGAGCTTTTTTAATGCTGTTTTTGCCCTGCCTTAAGTTGAACGTACACCTCCACTTGAGCAAGTTTAAAGGATTTCTCTCCTCTCAACACGTGGTTAAGGACACTGATGAAGGTGGGGTTGCTGGGTAAGCGAAAAAAAAACAGAAAACAGATGGCCATAAGCTTCTTCTTTTCACAGCAGTAGACGACGTAAGTATCTCTTTCTTAATAAATCCTGCACATTGCAGCAGTAAAGAGAAAAAAGATGCTGATTTCTCATTCTAAAGACAAGCATTATTCACAGATCCAACGCCACATAAAGCATTATGTTGATTTGCTGACAAAAATGTGGTGACATTAACCTACTGTGGGAAAAAAAAAGGATGAACGAAAACAAATAAAATCAAAGGTGGAGACAGATTCAGCAAAGTTTTGTCTATGCCCACAAGTGTGTGCATCCTCCACCGTGGGAAGATTACTCCAAAGTTTTTTTTTTGGTTTAAGGTCAACTGTCACTCTTTTCATTAATTTAGCCCCAGTGTCAGGAAACACACTCAGGTATGGCTCAGTACTACTCATATGTGATTCTGGCAGGTGGAAACAAGCCGGTTGACAATGCCACACCTTAAATTTGCACCCCACCCCACCCTTGACACCACACCTACACAAACACCGACACACACAGCATAAACCACGAGTAACAAAGAGTGGCAGCAGATTTTTTGGATTAATATTTGTCATACATCTCATCTTATTACATCTTGTGTTAGATTAACAGCACAGTCAAATCCTACCTTCATCCAACAACAGGTTCAGATCTATAAAGAGAGGAGAAAACACAATAAAGAAGGGCTCATGCAAGAGAAGAGTGAGTAAAAAAACTCAATATATAGTTCAATTGGTCTTTCATGATGGGCAACTGTGTACATATTTGTTTAATTATGTATGATGTTCACATATAAGGTGCTGCGTATGAATGTAAACGCCCCTGCTCTTCCATCCTTTTGGAGATGAAGGTAAAATACCTGTCACCTACAAATATTTGCAAACTGGTCGAACACTGGTGGAAGAATATGTACACTTACTGTGTAACTATCTACAAGTGCATTTACTAAGGTATACTTTTGGAGTCCGTCCTCTGGTTCCAGCTTGAGAATTAAAAAAAAAAAAAGAAAAAAACATCCTCTACATGTCGCAAGTATTTAGCGTGATCTACCCTTACACTTGAACAATAACACAGCTCTACTGGAGTGGAACCTTTATTAATGTTTCTAGTAAATCCTGTGTTTGTCCTACTATTTCATTTAAAGAAATATCTGCTGCTATCTGCATGGGTTAAACTCATTGACAGCTCGCTAATATATAAGACCAACTTTAAGTCCCATCACTTCATTCCAAATTCCAATGATTACAGAATTTGACAGACAGAAAAAAACAACAGAGTTGGTACTGTACTGTATATATATATATATATATATATATATAAACACTAAATATCTGAAGGTTTCAAACTTTGGTCGCTTAAATTTGCAAAGCAGTATTTGTGAAGCATTAGATTTTTTGCAGGGAAAATACAACAACAACAAAAAAAAAGACATAAAACCCGTTAAATGCATTACATGTGCAGTACATTATATTAAATCTCATGTAGTCTGCCAGACATCTGTCTAGTAGATGGCCACTGGTTATAAACTGTTCTTCTCGCTACATCTGCACATTTATGACATGTCCACTTTATTTCAGCCATCATACCCAAAGAAACATTTGGTAGTATTTCCATGGATTACAAATCCAAGTCCAATACTGCTTCATTGCCAAAGTTTTATCAGCACCCTGCGAACCAGCTCGCCACACAGACAGAGAGGGGGATTACTGTAAGAGTAAGATGCACAAATGTCAAGTTGGTGAGTCATTCCCTTGTCATAAATGCAGTCAAGTCAGTGATGCATCATATAGATTAATGGGCAGTCAAGATAAATAGATCATAAAAGAGTTCAAATGGACTTTAAGGACCACATAGCAAACGTAAAAAGCACTTTGCTTTTACCATGTCCCTAAGGAATAGCTTGGAAATACCACTACTACTACTGTAGGAAATATTCATGCCAAACTGACAAGAGCACAGCTACGAATGTTTATAAAAAAGGGTACCATTAAGTCTGACACTGACAAGTTATAGAACAATAAACACTGGTGAAATTGCCGCTTATTTCAACAGGCAAACAAGACATTATGGAATGTCACAATAAAGTCACATTGAGTAATAACAAAAACATGCAATATTATAACGCGGAAAAGGCTGCTGTGTCAAATCATTCTCGGTTAAAGTGACATGGAAGTTCCTCATCGCAACATAAAAATAGAAACCCGAACAGCATTATAATGAGAAGAAATAGCTTTATTTATGTTTTCCCGTCTTCTGTCTCTTTTTCTCTCAGTTAGAGGCATCCCGCATTCTCCTCAGCATAGCTCACAGTTCCTCCCTGCCTGCACTCTCTCCTTGGAGGGAAAGTCAAAAGGTTTTTGATTTATCTCAGACCGAAGACGAAGCACAAAACATGAATCCCAAGAGAGACCCATGAGGAATCTACGAACACCTTGCCCCAAATATCTGATCTTGGCAGAGCAGAAAATAGCATGCGCATATTTGTTTGCCGGGACAAAGACTTACCTCATTCCCCAGATGCTGTGTTGTCATTGAACATTTTGCAGATGTGTATTAGGAATATAAAAATACATTTCGATTTTTATTGGGAAAGAAAACACATCCCAAGAACAAAAGATAATTGTATTGATTTGTTGAGCATGTGGAGCAGTTAAAAAAGCGCCTGTTGGTAATTTTTTTTTTTTTTTTTGAGTGCTGAGAACGGATGAGTGTATTTTCATGCATGCATGTGTGTAGTTTACTTGAGTTTCTGGTTGTAACAGTTTGTGTATGTCGAATTGACCTCGCCAACACTGACTTTCAGACACAAAATGGATCACTGTGTTTTGAAAAATGAAGTTTAAAAACAAAGATGAAAGTAAAAGCGATTACGGCAAACAACAATGGACTCATTCACGAGGTGGGTGTGCTGTACCAGCATCGTTTAAGTGCTGATGGTGTAAATAAGGGTGTGACAGAGTGATAGCCTAAAGTTGATCTGACTCATTCTCTGAAGGTTTTTAACTTCGATAGAAAATCTAAGGCAGTGTGCTTCTAGTTTATTTGCTGAGTGCTCCAACCAGAATTTAAGTTATTTAAACATATGAATGTAAAAACAAATCACTGCACAGCCAAAAAAGAAATGGAAATAGATATCCATGTTAGATGACCTACATACTGACCATATATTACAGGTCAAAGAGAGTTTCAGTATTACAAAATATTACAATTAAGGGGCTACATGTACTTTTATTGAAAATATACATATACTTTATAGACTTGGTCAGTTTTTAAATATACTGTATTTTCCCTGTAAAAAATACGAGTATACCCATCATGACATTAAACCTTTTCTTCAGATCCCAAATAATATTCCCCTTTTACATAAAACATCTTTCTTTCGAGCAGCGTCTTAAATGTTTCGAGTCCTTTTGTTAAGCGTCTTTCTTGCTCTGCAGTGGTTTGTTATTAGTTTGTTGCTTCGTTTTGTACTAATGTGCCTCTTTCTTTGGTGTTTGAAGCAGCGCAGCTTGGTATATGAATCTGACTGTTTTACATATTTTCTCTGCAAGACACAGCTGTTGCAAAGTAACAGTGAAAATTCCTTTGCCCCATAGCTTTTCTTTGGCCTGTGAGTTAGTGTTTACTGTAGCAGGAAACTTCTGTGATGTGTTTTGTGTTTCTGAGATCTGGTAGTGATGAAGTGTACTCAAGCAATACTATTAATAATAATAGTAATGATGAAAAAAAAAAAAATCCTTAAGCATATCCAGTTTCTTTTTCATAGCAATGAGTAATAACTACTGCTTTCTCACCTCACCATCTGCAATAAATTTCCCTTCTAAATATTTTATTAAAGCAGTTGATGAAAGGCTACATAAAAATCTCGCACAATGAGATCCGTGCAACAACATGAAACATTCATTTGCAGGAACAAAAATGTTCAAATAATATAAATATGATTGTCACAGAGCATTCAAGTGCGTTTGGAAGAGACCATTGGGGAGGCAAGATCTTTTTTTAGGGGGGTGCAACCTACTAACCTCTTTCCAGGGAGAGTGACCTGCAGAGGGAAAGACGAGCCATAAGACCTGGCCTTCAAAGGCAGGTCAGGCAAAGGGATTAAAGCAGGGAAGACGACCCCAAGTTTACTGTATTTTAATAGCAAACCCACATGCTCATGAAAACAGGCAGAACACTTGCTGCATTTGAAGACGTGTTTTCCGTCATGGTATGGTTTGGTACAGTAGGCTACATTTTGGAATGGTCAGGCTTGCATTTTGACTGAGAACAGTATAAGAAGTAGATAACTTTTATTTGCGTGGCGTGGTGTGGGCTGTCCCCGATGGCCGTGTCAGCAAGATAATGTATGTAGCGCGACGTGTAGCGACGACAATAAACAAAGACATTGAAAGCGACTCAACAGACAACAAAGGAGGTCATCCAGCAGCTCTCTGCTCAGTTTTACACAACAAGACGTCAAGCTTTGTGTGAAAATAGATTGCAGGCGTTGAAGAAACACTGGTCGCAAGGGAGCAGTGCTTTTCTGTCGCCCAATCAGCTGATTGCCGTGGGTCTTGCTCCACCTGTACCATACCATTACTCTGGTACCCCAAAATAGGGTACTGAAAAATGGATGGTTCGGGCCAATTATTTTGGTACTAATCCTAATGAAATACAAAAAAATGCATAAAGTACCATACCAAACTGAACTGTTCTTCTTGTTGGAAACATGTCATGTGTGTACATAGTCACATAATCACTCATGGGAAACAAATAAGGTGCAAAAATCATAAGTATCAAGATTCTATCACTTTCTAACCAAACCTAATACTAACCCTAACACTAAAATCAGGTCTTACCTCCAATAGGTACTTTAAATTTGTGAGGATCAGACAAAATGTCCTCACTTTCCCAAAAATGTCCTCACTTTCCCAAAAATGTCCTCACTTTCCCAAAAATGTCCTTACTCCCTATGGTTTATATGTTTTGTTCGGTCCTCACAAATATACACAAACAAGAACTTACACACACACACACCGAGAGGGAGAAAGTTTCAATCTGGTTATCAGCCTTGGTCTCTTGGCTACAGGGCTTGTGGGATACCCCTGCTTCTTGGCAGTGATTTCTAACACAAGCTGGATAAACAAGCCAATGGTTGTGTGTGTGTGTGTGTGTGTGTGTGTGTGTGTGTGTGTGTGTGTGTGTGTCTTTTCCTCTGACTCACTCCGCATGCGAGTGTGTTTTTTGTTTTTATACGAGTGTGAGTGTATTTTTGTGAGAGCGCCCGAATCTCAGGCATGTGCATTTGATATGCTTTTGTTTCTTTGATTCAGTGACTCATGTGTGCATGCATGCGTGTGCGTGTGCTCTTATTCTAATGTGTATGGATTGATAATATGCAAAAAAAAAAAAATATCTCTAAATAGATAGAAGTGGAGACAATGGGAAATTGGTTACGAATATGTGAAGAGACAGAGAACAAGACGGGATATGCATGATTTCTGAAAAATTTATCAACCCTCCCTTGACTTTTTGTACACGGAACAAAAGGATTTCACAATGTTTTAATGTAGGAGGTTTTTTTTTTTGTTGCTTCTTCATTTTTTAATCAAAGTGAAACAGAAATTTTATATGAGATAGATTTATATGTGAATGTATAAATGACAGAATTTAAATTTTAAGAGTGTTCATTTCTTTCATTTTATTTGGGCTAAACTGCTTCAGGGGCAAAAAAAAAATAAAAATCTTTTTTTATATATCTGAGTTATTCTGAGTCTGCCCGTGTATTAAAGATTCAAATATGCATCGAAATGCATATGTCAATTTGTTTAAAATGATGGGGGTAATGATATTGTTTCAGAGGTAAAGTTTACAACACGCTCCACAGAAAGATATCCGTTTACATTTTACTTACAAGTTGCCCTAAGACCTCCCACATGTAGTCCTAACTACATCTTTTACTGCCTCCTGTCTGGGCTTTCAGGTCACTTCTTACTTTAATTACTTCACTCCATCCCTCACTGCCTCCCAACATCCATCTTCATTCGTCCAGCTTCCTCTTCAGTCACAACAAGAACAAGGTGGGTTTTTACAAATGACAGAAACTTGAAGTTGACCAAATAATGATTCAGGTACTGAAAAAAAAACAACCTCTAACAAAAACAATGACTCCTAAGTTGATCCTGTATTAACTTTCAGACTCCAGAGACCAAGAATCCCATGTTAGTGACAAAACACTCAACATATTTAACAAATGTGTTTCACTTGCAGCAGCTTATAGTGCTCAGTCAGATGTTAAATACAGAATTAACATTTTTCTGAACCCTAACACCCCAGAATTATAATCGGAACCATATTATCAACTTGATAAAATAAGAAACAAGACCTCTGACAATTGCTGTTAATCATTTTATATTAAAATGTAGCAGTCATCGTAACAAATGTGCAGGCAAGGAAAGAACGGGGTGCTTAACTTGAGTTGTTATCGTCTTGATCCAGAGAGTTTATGAAGATAGAATCATTTACAGTTTCTTTGTCTGTGATCTAAATGTTATTTGCACAGTAACTTCCCCCCACACACCATCACTGCTGTTAACACACTCGTCCTCTGTCTCTATTTCTCTTAGGTAAGGTTTTATACAGTACATACCACCATCAGATCAGTGCGTTCACCTCTGGGCTTCCACTTCATTCTAAAGACCTGTAAATGAAACGTTTTTCTACATAAATGTCTCAGTAAGTGCAGATGTGCCAGGAGGAGTCACACATACACACTTCATTACTACTCACATTCGCGGAAGTAGCGTTGCCAACGTAGGAATAAAAAGCAAATAGGTTGCTTTCAGATTTAATATTCTATATATATATATATATATATCTGTTATGATATAACTATATGTTATATTAGTATGCATGGCGTTAAGGGGAAGGGGGATTAGAAAAGGCAAAGAAGGTGAAGTAACCTTGCTGCCAGCCAGTCAGCCAGTGAACCAGCCATCCAGAGAGCTAACATTGCTCAAAGGCAGAGACAGGCAATTGACTAATTCCCCCTGCCTGTCAGGAGATCCACAGGTACCTGCTATAGAATGAGAAGAAGAAAATCTATGCGTTTTCACACGTGTTTGGGTATGTTTGCAGACTTGGACAGGCAAGTGTGTAAATACAAATATATAATACAACTAGTCCTACAGAACCTCAAGAAACATTGCTACCCGAGCAGTGACTATCACACAATAAAGCCATATCAGATATTTCATATACACTATACATGTAAATTAAATTAATGCTGCCAATGACTTCACTCAAATTTAATGTACAACAAAACAATACAAATGACGTAAGCTGCAGTTAAGTGGGCCTTAAATTAACTGCTTTTCCTATTGTGCAATCAAAGGGTATAGTTAATAAGTGTGAATGGATAGAGCTTTAAATAATAATAACATGCAATATAACAACTATTATGTATTTAATGTCATGCCAAGGTTTAGATTTTGTTTCGCAGATGATACAGTAGGAATAGGGATAGTGAAAGTCATCTGGAAAGTATATTAATGTCGTTGAAAAAATCCATGAACTTCAAGTCATCACCGCTGTCTAAACTCAAAAGCGTGCAGCTGAGGTTTTTGCTTCATAATGCGTTTGCAAACCGCTCCAAACAGCCGCCCTCCTCCCCTTTAATAAACCAGGTTAGTCTGAAAATCTCCTTGACTCAAGTTGTTTAATGACCATAGCTAATGCCGCTGTGCTCTGCCCTCTCTTTGTCTTGTCTTTGTAGCCAGCCTAATCGCTGCTGACAGTCAGCTTTGCTCTTTTATTAGCTCTGCGTCGCTTGCAATCAGTGACAGTGAAGTCAGGCAGCAGGAAGGGCTTGTGTGAACGCAACACCCACTCAGGCTCAATACACACACGCACACATATGTACACATACCCTCGTACACCTATTGCTGTGGGGATCAGTCATTGACATACCATATTTCCAAGCCCTTTACTCCTCAATCCGCAATCATCCAAATGAGTAAAATACCCAAACATTACTGAAGCCGACTGCACCAAGTTTAACACATGCATACATGTAAATTTGTGTATGTGCACAGTTTGACTTAAGCCGACAGCCACATATCTCACATGAGGACACAAGAAAGTACACGTACAAACAATTGTGCTCACCTGCCCATAGATTCACATGCATAATGCACATCCTGGCATACATGTAAGGTCATATAGACATGTTCCAACACAATCTCAACTGGGCAGCTACTGGCCTCACTGTATGTGGGTCAGTCACAGGCAAAGCTGTATTGATTTTTTTTTTTTTTGGGGCTGTGTGTCTGATTGTGTGCCCCCATTTTACCAAAGCTGCACTACTAACAAACACACACACACACACATGCTCCAGAGTTTGCTCGTCTCTTCTCGTCTGTGCCCATGAATTGGAATACAATGGTTTGATAAAGAGAAGGACTGACGTTTGTGAGTGACGGGGCAGGGGGAGAGTGAAGAGCAATGAGGGTGGGAGGGGTTAATCTGGAATATGTTTCCACTCTTTATAAAATGTAGCATCGCCCATATGTCCGTCTGCCCTGGTGCATATCGATGGAGTGGAAGGGCAGGGATGCGAGAGTGCTTGCACCCTTTCTCTCTCTCGCTCGCTCGGTTTCCAGTTTAGTTTGCTGACAAGCCTTCCTTCCCAATCTGGTGCAGAGAAAAAGCTAAATGCTAAATGTAGTCGCTTTTCCACTATACAGTTTGAGCACAATCTACTCGGTTTATTTTGCTTTTTCATTAGGGATGGTACCTGGTGCTTTCTTTAGTAACGTGACGTCAACAGACTGTAATCCACAGATTGGTCAGAGAGCGTCATCACTGGAAGTGTCATGCGCGCGGTGTCTGACACAGGAATCAACTTAAAGGTGAAGTAAGTAGTTTATAGTGCCATCTAGAGGAGAGG
Source organism: Microchirus variegatus (assembly GCF_963457635.1). NCBI lineage: Eukaryota > Metazoa > Chordata > Actinopteri > Pleuronectiformes > Soleidae > Microchirus > Microchirus variegatus. Next base: position 15,931,547 of record NC_139816.1, read on the forward strand.
CTGAAATCTACAACAACGAACTGCTCCTCTGCTCACCCCCTCCCTTCCCTAAACGCTACGGTATCAGCAGCCGGTCAAATGTCGTCCTCGTTGTCTTTCTCCGTGTCAGCAGGTTCGTGAGGCAAAGGAGAGGGCGAGCTACCGCGGCCGTAGCAGACGAAGCGGAGAGAGAGGAGGCGGGACTTCCGCTACAAGTAAAGCGACGCTTGATTTGTTCTCTCGCGTTTGTCCTTACAGGCTCCCGTAGAAACATGGCATCTCGCTGCTAACAGTGGCAATGCAACCGCGGCCCGCGACCATGTTATTTTACATGACTTTTTGAAACACTACGAAAATGAAACAAAAACTATTATACAGCGACTAGACAATGCAGGAGCACATAATATGTATAAAAAAGTGGATTTTGGGTTATATAAACCCATAAATACCACGCAGTGTCCCTTTAATTGATCAATTCATAAAAATGTGCAAGTTTGAAAACATTGCTGGCTCCATTTTCATTTGAGCAGTTTAGTTCTGGATGAACAGAAACAGGGACCTTTGAAAACAATGACACAATGACCCACAGTACTTCCTGAAACATGCCCAGCGCACATAAATGGTCACACGGTATGCAGTTTATGATGTGTTCATACGGAAAACGATTCATTCTGTTACTGTGGATAGTTTCTTATTCAAAAAGGTTTTTTTTCAAAAAGTTTCATCCTATGACGTAGTCAGAAAGAAATGCCTTCAAACCCTGCTGTCCATAGGGAAGTTCAGAGCAGTGTTCAAATGTCAGTGAAACACTCCAAACATTTTAAAAGCTGATATGTGAATGTCATCCTGAACAACCAGTATGCATATTCCTTTTCAGCAAAACTCACCACTAAAGATCTTTTGAACCCTTATTAATCCCCTTAACTGCAGGTTTGCGCCTCTTATTTACCACTGCTGACCCTTTGACCTTGGCCACTGGCTAATGTCTAATGTTGAAAATTGGCTCATTTGTGAAATGGCAGAATTTAGAGGTAAAGACCACTTAGAGCTAATGGCTGCCTCATCTGAATATAAGCGCCATACTGAATGGGGAGACAAGTACAGGGCAGCAGGGCTACCAGTGTGGCAAGAATTTGCGAGAAGCCAGATATTTCTCACTCTCACCATCAACCTGACTGGCGATGACGTTCACTGCTTCCATTATCTTGCCATTTGTTATCCTTGTATGCTGTAAGGCTTTTTCTCAATTACAGCCATTTATGGTTTCTACAGTAATTACTTCAAACTTGAGTCGGCTACCTGTGAGGTGTGTTCTATTGTAAATTAATTTGAAAGTTTCTGCCTTGCTTCCTTTTCATTTTGTAGTAATGAGCTGTTACTTGTTCTTGTGCAAGACAACCAGAGGGTGGAATGAATTCTGAAAACAAGAAACTGACCTCATGAGGCAGGGAGGCGGAATTTCAAGAGTTCAGAGCAATTCAATTAATGCTATTAACGCTGAGAGGCAGACGGATCTGTGACGAACGACGCCAGACGGGGTGGTAAATGCAGAAATAAAAGAATGAGTGAATTAGAATGAAAATGTCTCTCTATTGACACTGCTCTGTATTTTATTTCAAAGACTATATTTGATGTCTGGTTTAATAAATTGCATTCAGTGAATTTGTATGATAAAATGATTAAGAGGGCAGTTCCAACGTGCACAAATAAATGAAGAGTCACTTCTGTTTTATGCAATGGAAATAAATATTATTCTGCATTTTACTATTTAAATTATTGTTGTGTCCTATGACATTGGGTTTGTAACACATAAAACAAACATTTAGTAAATATATTTTTTTTAGATTGAATTAAGTAAGTCATTTTATTTATATAGTGCTTTTCACGGGTAAAATCACAAGTGCTTTACAATAAAAATGCATAAAAACAGTATTACATAAAAACGAGACTACACACAGCAAATTATTAAAACTATTAAAACAGATAAAATAAATAAAAATATATAAATAATAAAAAACACAAGTTTAAAAAGATCTCTGCAGATCTAGTGATAGAAGGAAACTCAGTCTCTGACTATATTTGACAATAAAAAAAAATGTGTTTCTGTCTGTGAGATTCAAATAATTAGAAAATATAAATTTGCAAATGGATGTCTAGTTACTTTCCAAACACATATTAGTCCTTTTTAGAGGAACTGCACACAAAATAGTGTGACTTATTAATTCCTACAGCTTCTCTCCAGTCACTGTAATTTGAAAGCAGGATGTTTCGCTATCTCTTTTTACCTTCAGCATATTTAGCCAGCCCTTCATTTGCACTCGTCGTTTAGGCTAACAGCTTATTTAGCCTGTTTATAGATGGCCGCTCAGAGCTAAATTAATAGAAGAGGCTTTGGGGACCAGAGAGGAAAGACATAAGCAAGACTGTAATGCTCGTTTGCAACGTAGGGGCTAATTACCAATTTGCCACTCTCCAATCTTGTTTGATAATACGTTCACGACTCAACTTCTTTTGTGTTTCGGTGCCTGCGAGCGATGTATGACTTTTATACAACAGAGGATGCTTTGGTTCTGTCTTCTTTATAACTTCATGTGCTGGAGATATTGAGCTCTTAGACTTGGCCCACACAGGCGCACATCTAACACTCGCTTATGTGAAAATGGAACTGCGAGTGCCTTTGGCTTTGACGACATTGTCTTTGGCTGCAATTTTTTTTTTTATCCTATGGAGAAAAAGAGAGGTAGACATGTATAAGAACATCAAAGGGAAAGTATTCAGTTGAACATCAGTTGTCACTATAAGTTATTCTGCAATGATAATGCTGTAAAAGACGCCTTCAACTGAGATTCGATATATAATTCAATGAGGACCAAATGATTTGAACTTTATGATACAGATTTTCTAACATACAATCTAAATAAAAAATACTACTCTGGTTTTCAGTCAAAATATACGTCACACGGTCAATTATAACCAATGCACTTGACAGACAACACAAACACAAAATAATACTCAACACACAACCCAGCCTGAGAGTTGCAGTCTTGACACAAAAGATTTCTGAGGATGTTGAGCTAAAACATGGACAAAGGTGCAAGCAATTTAAGAATTAGCAGCCCGGGCCTATGCTGACAACATGCCTCAACTGCATTAACAATGACTCCCACCTTCTATGTACTTTTCATGTCTGGTTAAACAACTTCCACAGCACGAATGCTAATGCTCTACATAGCTCAGCAAACAATCAAAAGTCTCTGGATTACCGTGGCTTTAAGCTTTTTTTAAGTCACACTCGTAGTGAGTTTTGGGTATGAGCGCTCAAAACTTAACTTAATGTCACAAAACACTCAAATTATGAGTTTTGTTATGGTGGATTAAAATGTTTTACTTTACATGCTAAATGGATTAACAGAAATTACGCTTAGCTGGTAATAAATAACATGACGTGAACTTAAAAGAGATCTTTCAAAAAAACAGGATGTCACAAATATATTTACCTTGAATTGTCAACTTGGTTGATCTCATGGCACTGTGGTGAATAAGGCATTGCAATTATTTTTTTTTCCAATTAAGTTGCATATTTTTTTCATGTAGTCAGTCTTTTACAAAACGCTGAGCAAAATAGGTTGCAGACATGAATGTGAAGTGATTCTTATGTCGAGTAGTAATTATGCTGGTCTTTCCTTAGCATAACAGAACCATCTAAAAGTGAAGAATCATTGTACTACTTTTACCTCTTGATTATTTTGCACTTTTGTAATGGTTGAGTGTTTTTTTTGCATCTTAACAATTTAACCTATCAGTATTTATGATAATAACTATTTATATATTTTTAAAAAGATGCTCATAGAAGACAAGGTTTTTGGGAGTCCTCTGCTATAAAGGATTTGCAGTCCCATGATAGAAATACCAGGTCTCACCTAAGAAAGAAGTTCTTAATCTTAACTGGACTTTTTCTTGGTAAAATTACAAAAAATGACATATACGTCTCATGCTTACATAAATGACATGACTCGAATACAAATAGAAAACACAGAGTGGGCTCAGGAATGACGGAAACAGTCGCAAATACAGTGTTCCCTCACTGAACTTTTACAGCTTAATATGTCAATGCACACACACAGTAGTAAACTTTGTGTTGAATCATTAACTGTAGGAAATAGATCATTAAAAGTTAAAAAGAGATCTAGGTTAAACTCACAGAGGGAACATTATACCCTTTAAAAAACTTAAAAGGCAAGAGGCAGAGGACACAGTCTATGAATAGTCCAATGAGCTTGCTACTGCCCTCAGGGTCAGCGATGCGTGTCCATTGAAGACAAGCTGAGTGCAGTTGGTCATTGAAGACATTTACATTTCAAACAGTCTCACAGATATTCAGACAGATGCGTGGGTTAGCCAGTGACCTGGGAGACCGGGGTCGACTCATTTCAGGTGAGCAGCTGCTGTTACAGCAGGAGTTTAACGTGGACAAACTAGTTCCTGGTATGTTAATGTTTCAAACAGGCTTACATCCTTGTGAGCCCATCAATAAATGACCGTTTCAAGCTCATAAAGCAGCTCTATAAGGACTTAATGTTTATGCATGTATTTATTTATATCAAATAAAGGAACTTTTTCTTTATTCCTCATTAACTGAAGCTTTAAATCTTGTTAACCCTTATATCATTAACCCTCAAAATGTCCATCTGGACTTTTTTTTGTCTGCCTATTTAAGTGCTTTTGCCCATTTTTCCAGAATAACTTTCAATATCTGGCAGATATTTGCAATTTACTGCATGTTAAAATAGTGTTTTAATAACTTATTTTTTTAAAACAAGATTTTGCTTGTTAAATTTGAAATTTGAACAGTATTACACATATTTTTGTCTCAATGTCCAAAAACAGGCCAAAAATGGTAATCTCTGGTGACAAAGACGCTGATTCCCTTCACGTAATTACAGTAATGCAAAATGCGCAAACGCGTCGCCTGCGATACGCTCTGTGTTAAAGGATTAAAACAACAGCAGTAGATACAGTGGTGCGGCACTGCTGCTGTCATGAATACACATTTGACCCCAACAAAGTTTATACAAAGGGATCATATTTGCTTTTGCAGTGTCAACATGAGAATGGAGAGTGATAAGAAGTGAAGAAAGGGTGAGATGTATTGACACGTATAGGCTGCCTGTATTTTTTAATTAAGGAAATTATTAAATCAGCATCTCAGCTGACAGGTCGCACTTTGAGAGGAACAAAAATAAGTGGATTTATTCTTCCAGTGACTGAGTGCTGGCAAAAGACTTTCATTATTTTGGCAAGCAGTTTGGTCAACAAGCACTAATTAGATTAAAGAGAGCGATAAGATTTTGCTAAGGATTAAATACATACTCCATTCCTTTTATTCCTCTTGACATTATTATTCAGATAAAACCAAATGAATGTGTTGTAGATATAAATCTAAAACGCTGATATAAAATATATGGCCATGATTAAAATGTTGAGGGCAACAACAAGAGGGAATTACAGTGTTTGTAAATCTGGTGGGTTAATTAATGCAGTTAACGTAAACCTACTTTGCCACAACGTGATGCTGAATGCAAAGGTTTACGTGGCAGATGCAGTTGCATGATCACCCATTTTCATCATCATCCTCAGTATATCTGATCATTACGAGATGGCCTGAATTATTGTGCAAGAATACAAATCGCTCCAAAGGTTGTTTTGGAAACTTTTCCTCCTACTACCGCCACTGTTATAGCAGCAACAATCTCACATTATTCGTCATTAAACCTTCAGTTAATATGTAGTATGTAGGAATTGTCAAGTCAAAGACCACCAAGAAGTAACAGAATAAAATTTAAGTGTAAATTACTTATATATAAACACTGAAACTTCACAACAAAGTGTTTTCCAAACTGCCTATAATAGTCTTCATATGCGTAAAAGGCTTTCTTCCTTCATTTCTGACCCAATATGATAATAACCATTTATAGACATCATATGAGGAGATTGATAAGATCAGCAACTGATCTGCATTCAGAACAGCATCACCCAGTTTTTACATTCTTCTTTTATGAGTCATCAAATTGTGGTTGCCTCATGATAGATGTTAGGCTGTGTTTCATACCATATCCTTTAACTGGCACTGGCTCACCATCGCCTGTGGCCTCTTGATCTTTAGCAGATCACAAGGCCGTCACCGTGCGATGACATCACCGCATCTGAGAATGAATAACAAAGACCGGGAAAACAATGTAGTGGATTTGAAGCACAAAGTTTCATTCCGGCAACGGTTGTATTCCCTCGAGTGTTTTTTTTTGTTCATGGATACAGTGTGTGCTCATCAGAGGGGCAGAATGGGGCAAAGTCAATCGCATGCAAGATCCCCTTGTTGGTCAAGAGGTCTCTGAAAAGCCCCCCCCCCGCTCTCAATTTATCTGAGATCATGCCCTAATGATGACCCTGGGCCCACTTTTAATCACTATTTGCAGTGCCCTTTAAACAGTTATTCCACTTCTCTGCACAATTTCAACTCTGGAAGCATGAGATGGATTCCCGTCTTTTGGGGCCACGTCAGTTTCTTTCCTCCACAAGACACAATGCTTTCAAAGGAAATGGTGAAAAATTTAGGAGAACTATTGTCATCTGTGAGTTTTCCTATTACTTATGCTGTATCGTGGAAACGGAAGCGTACTCCCACAGCATTTGATCCCAAGTTTGATTGAAGCAAAGTTGAGTCTGAGTCTTTTCTTCTTCTTTTATTTTTTAAAGACAATCGCAGATAAAGAGAGAGAGAGAGAGAAAAATAGGTTTAATAGAAATATGAAGACATTAGCAAATAAAAAACTATAAGTTACCTGAATGACACAGTGACTAAAATACTCTAAATCTTGTGTCCTATTTTGGAACACTATATCTAGCAATGATGTTGATAATCAGTGAATTGGATATCTGTAAAAGAAGTGTGCTTCAAAAACCCTACATAACATGTTAATGGTTTATTAAGCACAGAGGGACCAATATCATGTGACCAGAATTTGAGTAGGAGATGCAGTAATCATGTGAGTCATATGGACTTGTTTTAAGATAAAAGGGAGGGGGAAAAAAGCAAAACAGATGAGTGCATTTTACTGATTGTATCTCACTGAGTATTGTTGGTATCAGACACAAAAAGTGGCATGAAGCGATGAATGAATGGGAATATTATGGTATTTCTAATGCAGTTTCAAGCTCTGTAATAACAATAGTAGTACAGTAATAACCTGTGAATAGTTAAAAAATAGTCCAATGTAAGAAATTACAACACAAAAAAACGCTGTGAGTTAACGCTGATAATTACCATAATAGAGTTCCTCCTCACATGTTGCCCACAAACATTTTCCATTGCTATCGCTGAGCTATCATTGGCTGATTATTATGGAAACAAGATGGAATGACCATATTACCGCTGTAATAAACCATTGTCTACCATTGTTACTGTACTGTAATGTAAAATGTAACCAAATAAAAACATCAAATATGCGTCAAAAGTATATCATCTTTGAATATATGGAAAGGTACAATGACAAATGGAATATTTACATGAAACAAGTGACTCTGCGATGTAAGGACTATTCAGCCTTTGCACTTTTAAAATAAAATTCTAAAGTTAGCAGGGACTCGACGTCTTGCCTCTGTGACGAGAGTACAGATCTAAGAAACAGAGTTCTTGTGCTGCAGTTCATTCATGTTTGAGTAATCTATATGTGAATAATAAAGTAGCCTTCAAGGTTTATGTATTCCCCCCCCCCCCCTTTCACAGGCAGTATTATTTATAGCCTCATCTTTCTTGTCGCCTTAAATACAGAATTAAATATTTTGACATGTTCATAACAAAGGGAAAGAGGCCAAGGCTAAATAAACATTTGTTTCAATTAATCTATAATTCAGAATTTTGAGATAGCTTTACAGCACATGAACTTCTCTGTAGCTCTGACATCGGCCTGAATCTTAAACCTCTAAGTCACAACAGTATCTATTGAGGCAAGAATCTTTCGCAAATATCAATTATTTTTGCAGAAACGAAGGATGAATAGGCTTTCTTTGACCTTGTGAGCAAACTGCGAAAAGGAAGCGATTGATCGCCATCCTCTGAAGACGCAAACAACACTGTATTTTGGAATTAACAGTGGGACTGAAAAAAACAGAAGTCAAGCCAGATGAACAGCTGTATTGAGATAAACCGTCACCCCATATGCTGAGGGAAAACAATCTGCACATTATGGAGACTGAAGATGAAAAAAAATACACTTAATCAACTAACATTGATATTACTTCTGGCAATTAGGAGCATGCTGGTAATGATATGAGTTTTCAGCTGTAAATAATTATGCTGCCTGCAGGCCATACTTTAATTCTCGGCTGTATCTATAAACAATAATCAAACCAACAGCAGAAGGCTAAAAGTTAGAGATTTGTGGTTTGCCGAGCGGCGGCTGAAGAGCAGCTTATTGGAGCCCTGTGGTGATGCCAGGAGTCAGGGTCACCTTCAGGTGCTCTCTCTCATCTGTGCTCCACTGTGCATTAGCACAGCCCTATTGATCACACTGTGCGTGGCAACACACACACACAAAGACATGATGGTGTTACATGCATACGTCATCAGTGCATACTGTACATACAACAAGCTGTGTACATACACACCACGGCAGATAAGGGCACTGCGAGACAATACTGCCAAATAAATTTTTGAATGTCAGCAAGACTGTGTGAGATCCTGCTGTAGCTTGAAACCTGTATTTTTAAATGTATTTTGTATGTGGGTAAGACGTGTTTATTTATTAAGTAGGGACATTGCACATCAATGAACATGTAAATTACATGTAAATATGTTAGATTATAGCCTTTGGCTAATTTACATTTGTAGTGCACTAAAAGGTAACAAAAAAAACACACACAAGGACAAAACAAGGAACAATAACAATATCAAATATGTGATGTAGCAAGGCAAACTTAAAGGTGATTATAATGCAAAGTGACTGACATAAGTCCTCTTACTATGTATAATTGTTTGTTTTAGTGTGTAATCTTATAGTAAGTGCTTACTATTTGACGGCAGAGTATTAGGCCCATATGTCAAAAAAATAAAAAAGCATGGATTCTGAGATTAAAGTCAGAATTCTGAGGGGAAAAAAAATCTGAATTCTAAGATTGAAGTGAGATTCACTACTTTCAATTTCAACATGTGGCCCTTGTCTAATGATCATATGGAAAGTAATAGTTTGTGCCACTCAATTTTTTTAGTGTCTGAAAAAGTACAAGAATATATATATATATATATATATATATATATATATATATATATATATATATATATATATATATATTTAATGGTACAAAGGATTCCACGTTAATATTTGAATGTTATTGTAACGCCAAGTCGAGTGAATGTGTAGAGTGCAAACTTAATGTTGCTTACCAAGCATGTTTGCTGTTCCGCTGCTGGAACACAAATCAGTGTGAAAAGAGCAAAGAACAGGGAAACGGGAGCGAGACAAGACAGCTAACTTTTACTCAGTGTCACACAGGAAGTGGCAGTCTGCTGATGTGTAAGAACTCAAACAAAGTGCATAATTAAGGATACATATGAAAGCCAGCACGGGGCCTGAGATTAATTAGGTGGATGTCAATACCCTCATCAATATCCGATTAACTAATGACACATGGCCCAATGAGGGCTATTGATCTGCTGCGAGTCTGCCGTGTTAATAGGTTGAAGCCATCACTTGTGGGAAAGCTGTGACAGAACACAGAACAGGACAGTTTCACATCACTGCAAAGAAGCTCCTGAATCCTACACAAACCAGAAATCTCCCTTCAGACATAATCAGTCAAGTCACATTCATGTAATGTGGTCTCACGGGATTCCAGTGATTGCTGTGACCACAACTGAACTTATTTGGCTTAGGATTCCCATCCTTTTAGTGATAATTAAAAATGACCCCAAGGATTCCCCTTCTCTAAAAGAAAAAAAAAAAAAAAAAAAGAGACTCAATCTCGATTAATAGTGGTGGAATGGCCAACATCATAAGTTAGCCCCTTTATGATAATGATTGTAATGATAATAATGAACACTCGGTTGAAGGATGAACAATCCCCTGTCCTGGAGTTGAATCCCTATACAGGTTAATTAGGTAAGATAACATCATTAGCCACTCTCATGCCTGCACAGAGAATTAATTGGATAAGATGGAGATTTAGGTCTAAATTTAATCGCATAAATGATCAACGACAGCTCAGACAAGAAAGTCCAAATCAGTGGGCATCTTATTTAGATCACATTTAACCAGCCTAATGAGCAAAAGGGATCCCATTTGTTTGTCACGTAGGTGCGGCAACAGTCCCCCTTTGCATGAATCCTATTGATTAAAATGAACATTAATTGGGTATTTTTGTGCCTTGTTGACTCCTAATTGTTTCAGGCATAGTCACGGAAAGAATCGCAACGCTGTCTCTTGACTGAACAAAACACACGTCCACGGCCGCCGTGAACTTAAGATGAAACATTCACCATGATGCACATTGACAAAACAAATGAGGTCTATTCATTGCTGATACATACTGTATGAGCAATCTCTCTTCCTCAGTTGAAAAGGCCACCAATGGCCCGATGGCTTTGCAGTCATAAGTAAAGCACAGTCTGACTGTTGGTTTGGAGGGAATCATTAGCTATAGTTCATGTTCTGTTCTAAGGGGGACATTAGTGTTAATATGCTGTATTCTCAACATGAGCATACCTATCCTCGGGGAGCTGTGTACCTATTCTTCACAGCAGCTGTAACACTCACCGTGTTGTCTTTGGCCCGAGAAACACGTTTATCTGGCGTTCCTTCTAAATAATGCATGGGGGTAACTTTTGTAGGAATGATCATATACTACATAATGGATGTTTACAAAGCAGTGTGGGTACTTTTACTTTCTGTCCATAGGAGTTTGTTGTTTTTTTGTTTTTTTTGTTGGCACTGAAAGGACAAAGGTTGCCAGAGTACGCCACACTCTCCATTAATAATGAAACATCATTTAAACACAGAAACAGCGATGCCATGTGGCGGAAAGGAATGAAACCTTATCTTGGCACAACTCAGTTTGAGACTGTCCTCTCCAAAGCAGGACGTCAAGGTCTAAAAATACATATACACACAAGAGGTTGCCTTTGGTATGATTACAGTTTTGGTGTTAAATAACACAGAATTATGGGGTATATATTTTTTTTAATTGTCATACGCAGTAGAGAACTGTATTGAAACTTTATCTAGGACTTTCTGCTGGCACTTTCCCTTTCACTGAGTGAAAGTGAAAACGAGGAGGTTACCTGAGATAATGTATGCATGTATGCATGCGTGAGTGCATGACTGTGTGTTGTTGGGGACTGCGTCATCATCACCTAGACGACTGTGGCAGACAGCTAACCATGGGGAGGAAGAATTCGGGCTTGATGAGGTAACCTATGCATGCAAACTTTTACTAATGTATTGTGGTAAATTAATGACATGCGATAATCCAGAAGAAACATAGTTTATTTGAAAGCATGTTCAAATAACCCATGTATCCAAATGTATTATAATTAAATGTAATAGATTTCACTCAAACATAATACACAACAACGTTTTGTCTTGTATGCCAGTGCAGACATGTACCATAAGTGTAAAATGTCTTAGAAAAACTGCCCTGTTTCTACTTTGACTGTTGTTAAACACTGAGAAAAGGTCCGTGTCCACAAGCAAACTAAATATTCCGTGGTGCATGGTGCCTTGTCCCTCAGTGACTATTAAATTACATCCCTTATCTGTATTCGTGGGGTAAAAAAAAAAAAAGAATGTCAAGCAAAAAAAAAATTCAGGTCGCATGCTATTGAAAAGGGGAAGTGGCTTGTCTCGAGCAACACAGGCTGCACTGTCATTGTGGATTAGGGGTTGATTGAGCTTAGGTAGGTAGATGACAAAGGGGATGGTCATTCTCAGGGCAGGAGAGGGGAAAGGGAAAAAAAGGGTAACAGTTCGAATGTAGTACCATGTCATTTTAGATGTCATTGTTCCACTATTGTGTGTGAGTTAAGCCACAAGACAGGGTTTTATTCATCAATTAAACACAACCTATTTTTCAAATGCATATAAACTAAAAAAAAAAAACATCAGAAACTGAGGAAAAAGAGGCTTCATACATAATTATTGCATTAGCAGTAAGGGGCAACAAAACATCTGAGAAATGTCATGCAGAGGCAACTTAAAAAGCCTGCTCTAAAATTCAAAACAGCATTCAACTGACAGCAGTGTTGCTTTTTTTTTTTGCTGTTAAACTCTGACCAGAGTTTGTTCATTCCAGACATGCTGCTGTGATTAAACAGGGAAATAGTTCTGTGGTGTAAGGATTAAAAACAAATACATTTGCAAGGAAACAGTGTGTGGCTAATCAAGTTGCATGCTGGCAGGTGTTGGCAGTGGCTGTTTTAATGGGTGTGTCTGTACACTTAGCAAACCGAAATGCAACGCAGTAAACTCCAACACAACGAGCCGCTCGGACATTATACTCATCAGAGAGTACAATGCACTCGTAGGACTTTGGGGATTTGCTGCGCGTAGCCTACTGTAATATTTCCGCACATGGCTTTTGACAGAAAGCTTGAACCTCGAGCAGAAAAGTGAATCAGTAATTTTTGTGGTTAACAATTGGGTTGGCACTCTCATTGGTTAGGGAGCCAGTATTTGGCAGGAGGCTTGGAGTCTTAACAACTAATGGATGTATTTTTCTCACAACACCACACTTTTACAGCCTGCATAAAACATTAACACACACATACACACATGTTGGATGGCTATTCTTCTTAGGACACTGCACTGACTTCCAATCATTTGGACAGCCTACAAAGTGGTATAACCTTAACCATAAGCAGTTAATGCTAAACCCTAACTTTAACCTAACCACATGAGGTTTAGAGAAATAGGTACAAACCTAGCCTCATTAGGTTCAGGTTTTTGTCTCCATGAGGAGTAATGGTCCTGACAAGGTCAGTGTATTTAACAGAAATGCGTTCCCTAGCTTGTTATCTTAACCTTAACCATCACAACTAAATACCAAACCCTAACCTAAACCTCAAAGCAAGTATTGAGAGAACATGAGTACCAGCCAAAATGTCCTCACTTTCCCAAAATGTCCTCACTCTCTATGGTTTCTAAGTTTGTTGGTCCTCACAAAGATAGCCGTTCAAGAACATACACCCATGCTATTAGTAATTCCAAAAAACAGTGCCGCAAATTAAAAGCAGAAATGTCTTGGGTGTCTTTAAGTCAATAAAATACACATGTAAAGGAAATGCAGCAGAGTACCTCTTTAGCTGAACACATTGTGCCTCTTCTGTGTAGTTAATGATAAGTGCTATTGGATAAAAATAGACACAGCTGAAACCGTAGCTAAAGTATTTTGTTCTCATTTTTTCCGTGGGCCACGATAAGGTGCGTGAATATCCTGTGGTCTTTGCCTGGTTAATGTGTACGGACCGCACACTGGCTCTGCTCTCGCTGAGTTATTACACCAAGTGTAATTTGAAACAATTACAAAAACATTGGCCCACTTGTTACAACACTCATTTTCCCCTCACATAGACAAACCACAGATTCAATAGCTTTACATGTTTTTCAATCACACCCAGTGGAGCAGTGTTCAGTGTGAAAAAGTGTAGCATTTCATCCTAGCTTGCATGGTATGGGATAATCTTTCACATTTTGCCCGGGGTTTGTTTTGCTATTTCAGCAGAAAGTTGAGCAAGCCATGTGAATTACCATAGGAAAAGATGATAAAAAAAAAAACCAAATAGTATTGTATCAGATAAAAATGAATAAACTATTGGAGTAATCAGGGCAAATAATTTATCTGTGATAATAAACATTGTTTATTGTCCTTTATTCTCCGAGATGCATCGCAGAGTTAACACTTTTAAACACACAAGCAGCAGAGAGATAGTGTGACACTGTGTGGAATGAAGAACTTTGTGCTGCACAGTAGCCCATTAAAACACGCCCTCTGCACATTTTAGCTCCGATATCTCAAATGTGAATTATAAGGCATGTTTTTTTTTTTTTTTCCTACTAGGTTTTCACACATTTTGTTCTACAGTCCGTGCTGTTGTTGCGAGATCAGAGTCACCCACTGATGATCTTTTGTGGATTGTGGCGATGGACACCTTTGGCAGTGTGAGTATAATTTCACTTCTGGCCTCTCACAGCAGCATAGCTTAGCACAAAGGGATCAGGCCAAATAGGCTACCTCGAGCTTGCTCTCTCTAAAGGTGCTGGTGCAGGCTGACCATTGACATTTAGCATTCCTCCGCGCTGCCTCTGGGTTCTCAATAGGGGATTGAGGGGTGCAGAGGCCAGTGCCTGGTTCTCAAGGGTAAAAACAAAAAGGCTCTTGAAAATCCCAAAGAGTTCCCATGATCCCAGGAAAGACCTTGATCCGACCTGTGTTAGATTTCCATTCCACGCATTAGGGCACACAGAAAATACATATTTGGCTAATTTATTTTCTCTTTTGCACTGGATTTTCGACAGTGAGTGCAATGTTTTTCTTAGCTGGCACTAAAAAAAAAGTCTGGTGAGGTGATTTGACAGAAATAAACACAATATAGAAGTTTGGAATGTTTGAACTTATTTTTCTTCATTACAATTCAGCATTCATGGTCTTCACAGATATTTTTCAGTCAGTGCAGAAGCTTGTCGTGACATTTCATGCTGGAAAGTTTTCAAAGTCATTTTTCAAGGTTTTCCCCAGTAACATACATAATCTGTTAGCATCAAAGGAGCACACATGCATAAATAATTGAGCAATTCACTTAAAGGGGGGCCAGCGTATATTAATTAAAGCTTGAATACTAATTATGTTTTCTGTCTACACCAACTGACGCGGTTGTTGTTTAATAAGGAACTGTTGGTGGGTCAGAATTACTGTGCATATATAAGGCGTCTTAATGAATTAAGACGGTTTCACGTTTTAAGGGTAGAAATGGGCTTTGTATGTCTTTGAAAGAAAATGCTAATCTTATCTTTTATTATTTAAATACATACAAAGTTTTCATTATTTTAATTACATTTTATTGTGATTACCATATTGAATTATATTGACAGATTAAATGAGACAAAATCTACTTTTATGTCTTATTAATATAGGAAGAATATCAATTATATTTATCATTTTTATTATTATATTTATATTATACCCAGCTGTCCATATGCGTTTCAACATATACCCCTTTTTAAATTTAACACTCTAAAGTAAGAATTTAAGTATAAATATGAACTCAATGAATAAACAAGATATATGCAGGGATCTCAGTGTGAAGCTCTTAAAATCCATGTCATTTCTAGAAACACTCTTGTTCTTGAATTCTCTGCCTTGTTGAGAAATTGGAGCTTGAAGTTTGCTCCGTGAGGACAATGTTGTCTCCACTCCCCTGGCAAGCAGCGCACACAGGGACAGAGAGAGAGAGACAGCTCAAAGCTGGGGCCTTGTTTACAGCAGCGTGGGGAAGAAAACAGGCAGACGTAAATGAGGGTTGACGGTTTCATGAAGCACAATTGGTTGATGGCAGATTCAATGTGACTGGGCTGAACTGGGCGATGATCCGTACAGTATGCAAAATTCACTTTCTAGCTTGTCTGTGCCCACCAGCCCCTAGCAGCAAGCGGTCTTCCCTAAGCCCTTCTAGCGATGCCTGTGACTGCAGCAAGAAGTGAACAAGGGATTGTTGTGTTCAATTCCTTTTGACAACAGTCAAAAAGTCATGGATTTTTTTTTTTTTTTGTCACCAGTTATACAGTAAATTGTTTTTTTTTCCCCTCATGTTCACTGCAAAGTAAGCATAGTGCGCAACACAGTGAAATGAAGAAATCAGTGAAACCTTCACTGTTGAAATGCCTTCAGCTGATGTGAGAAAAAAGTCAGAGGTCTATACCATGTATGCTGTAATATATCCAAATTTCTTTGCACATGAATTTAAAGCAGCACCATCATCTCAGCAAATGCCTGTGCAAAGTGACAGCAAATTTCAAGAAACTAAGCCTCCACTGAGCCGGTTTACTGTCCTTCCTACAAGGTTTTTAGATATTAAATGGCCATTATTACCTTAAAAAAATCCACTGTATTTCAAAAACAATTGTGATACCTTTTTCCCCTCCCTAGGATTGAATTGTTGTTTATGGTTTTGGAAATGCATCTTCTGCTGTTCCATCCAGTTATGGCACATTAAACAACGGTCCTTTTATTACAAAGAGCATGCTGTCAATGTCAGTGGGGTCTAGGGAGCAAGATGAGAACCAGGCATTTTTCTTAGCTCTCTAGACAGAGAGGCTTACATGGGACTGTGTAGATTAGATTTTTAGTGACAATGACCCAAAGCATTAGGCCCGGGGAGCATGTACTGTACTCCTTCTGTGTACTTTCACTGGTGTGTTTACTAAGCTATTTCCCCACTGAACTTAAGGCAATAATAATTCTTGGTAATCAGAAGACTTATTGACATTTACAGGACATGGACCTAATTCACTTTGCATGGTGTGAAAGATGTCTGTGGTAGATATATCAAAAATTAAATATGCCCAGAGGAGAACCAGTACGATCTAATGGGAAATGAACTGTACAACATTTTTCGAGGAAAAGAAAAAAAAAAAATCTGAAAACGCTGATGCAGCAGTGTATGTGTGTTATATAAAAGCAGCGATGAGGGAGATGATATTCTAGATTATTCAGAGCAGTAATGCAGGTGATAAACAAAATACATTTGCTTGGCTGAAGATAAAATTTAATGGAATTTCTTCATTGGTTTTTACATCTTTTCAAAAATCTGATTTTAGCCCTCGAGGCAAACACAGTGATCTGAGAAATAAAGGAGTGTTATCCTCCATTGTTCTAATTTGATGATTAATTACATTTGCAAACACAATATCAACCTTAACAGCTTTCTGTTCAAAGACTGAACAACAGCATTCAGTGTAAAAATAGGACAAACTGTCTCGGGACATTATTGTAAATAAGGGTTTCAAAATTAGCTGTGAGGTTCAAGTAACAATCAGAATTTCAGCACCATATAATAAATGCAAATATCATGTAGCTCATTTAAAGGGCTGTTTTAGTTTGCAATGCAATATTGTTTAAGTGCTCTGGATAAATGATAATTGTGTGCAATTTCTTTATTGGCAAAATAACCAGATTAATTTCCCTGTAATTGTGTCAGAGAGATTCTCAATTTTGCATACTGTACACAAACCCCAAACAATATCCGTTTTGCAGAAACGTGTCTGTGTCTGATGAAATGAAAATAATATAAAGTGCAAAGTAACAATCACTGTTGGAGCAGCATTTGCCAGTCTAATACTCCACATTATGGGGAATGCAGAAAAACTGATTGGTACCCAGTCGAAAAGAAAATGGTTTTTAAATAAGTTACAATTAGATAAGCATTAATCTCAGTGGTATAAATGAATGTCTTGCTGTAGGGCTTGTTGAATGTAAAAACAGATTTACAAAAACTCCTCTTACCAGATTGGTCTGGAAGTAGTCCTCCTCTATTTTAATTGCTCTGTCATTTAGAGTTGAAATAAGCCCCCACTCATTCTCTCCCTTGATTTTGTCTTTGAAATTAAATATTGTATACAAATACATGCTGTTCATGGGCATGAACGCAGTTCATCACTGAAATCTGCATAAAATGATGCTTAAAAAGCTCCATACGCTTTGAGCAACTGAGCTCTTTTATACGGTGCATTTTTATGTAAACATATCCATAACGAAAACAACTACTTATGCCCTTTTTCCTCAGCTTTCTTATTGTTCTGCCTGTCCGCAGAAATGAGAGAAATGTGGGACTGCAGAGTTTGTTCCACATACAGTTGATTTCAAAGAAACCCATACTTGCTTACATACGTTCTGCTTTTTTTGTTTTTTTTCTAGACCACCTACAACAGCAGTTTACAGAATTATAGTGGTGGAGTACTGTATATATTCTTTACTGAATATAATGGAGCCGGTTTTCTCTCTCCTTCAAGTCTCTTTAAGTCGAGTTCATGTGAATGAAAGCAATAGGAAGTGTGTCTGGGCTTCCATATTTATTTACACAAGTCCCTGTAATCTCGCGTGTAAAAATGCATTCTTTTCCAGGAGATAGTTTTGATGCCCATTGGTTTTTCAAAACAAGGAGGAAGTATTTTAATGTGACCTTCATTACACATTCATGTCAACTTTTCTTATCTATTTATGATTACATTTTTTTTCCACTCCTGTTGTTCAATTAGTGCTTGACCCCTTTAGCGGCGATGTAAATTAAATGACATTTCAGTGTCATCCCATATTTAAAATACTGTGTTAGTTGCGGATCATAAATGATGATCTTCACTCTGCAGCTAATTTATTCATTTAACAATTTCCCTCCAGAAGTTAAAGCAGAAGGCTCTGAAGCAACCTAAGCAGAAGAAATCCAAGTCGGCTGAATTTCTGATGGGTGAGTCCTGCTTGATGAGTTATTGCTCATAATTTGTGTAAGGATTAATTAACTAATTACAGACAAATGGCTTTGGGCTAAATTTTGCTCTTGCTTGTCAGGGCGCAATTTGTAATTATTTTAATCATTTCTTCTTCTCTTCTTTTTTTTTCCCTCCTCCTCCTGCAAGATTCTGATTTAATTTTAACCTAAATCTGTTTTAGTGTCACTTGAGCAGGATGAACTTGAACATTTTAAAACAGAGAAATCACCAAGAGGAAAAAAAAATGTTGCAGTTAAATATTGTTTGTGTTTTTTTTTTTTTTTTTTTACAAGTCACTTTGACCAAAGTATGGTATTGCGCTCTCATGTCACTAATTGTATTTTATTTATGTTTACACTTATTTTTAATCAGGGAAAGAAGAGAGAGCTGCTGTGGAAGGCATGGAAAACCCAGCCTTTGATGGAGGAGGAAGCGGCAAGCTCTCTGTTCCTCTGGTTTGGCTGGGAAGAGAAATTCGAGGTGACAGGCCAGATAGCACCCTTGCAGCTCACCAAAAAAATATGGAGCTGCAAGCCCCTGCCAAAGAAAGAGGTGAAGCTTCATTCTTCATTAGCCTCAAATCTGTTGACAGTAGATGTGTTCCTGATCTAACCTTTCTCTGTCTCTCCTTTTCTCTCCATTCGAGAGGCCCTTGGTCCTCGCATTCCAATGCAAGCGTGTCCTAACAGGCAACCCTCGTACAAGTTCTTCCTCTGCTGGAGAACGCTACAGTAGTGGGTGTTCTATCTCAATCTAGAAGTACCCTCGACACAATCAGCTTTAACTCCCACTCTCGACCATGTGCCTTGTGGTGGGCTGGAGTCATAGGAGAGTTCATTTACATATGCTACTACGTTACCACGCCGATCCACTGTCTATGGTGTACTCACAACGCCCCCGAAACACAGCTTAAGGCCAATCAGGCATACAAATGTGGCCCCTTATAATTCAGTATGTCAGGGAGAACTCTTGAGGAATGGGATGGTAAATTAGGATGTGTTCAAGGCTGCAAGCATGCCAGTTTTCACAGGGATGAGTCACCATGGATTTTTGATTTAATGTGGTTCATTTTGCTTTAGCAGTGCACAGCTAGTAATTATTAGCTTTCATTTCCAATGTGTTTCAATCACATAGCAATTGGTACTTTGAGTTGGCCAGCAAATAAAAAAATGTATCTCAAAATAAATGATAATGGCTAACAAGCACAAGAGAAGATATTTTTTATTTTGTCACGAAGATGAACAATTATTTGCTGTTCGTTACAACATTAAGGTGAAGTTGTAAATATAAGAGACTGAGGAAGTGACTCTCTGGAGGATGTAAAGAGAGTCTGTGACTCAGTTGTAATTGGAAACTCTAGATGTATTGATGGATAACAACATCGGACATAGGTAATGTTAAAATGACTGAGCAAAAAGCATCACTTTGGCAAGGTTCAGACCTGATGAAAAACAGGAAGTCACTCTTTGAACCTCCTGCGTTACGCTATAGTGCCACAAAAACGAGGAGGAAAAACTCCTGAACACTTCATGAAGATGCACACCATCATACAGGTTGACAAATCACTGGAATTCCAGTTCAAAGAATCACAAGAACAGGAGCAAATTGGCTTGGCCCGGCAAATGTGCATCATACTTCTACATACATACGTACATAAGGAGATCAGGGACCTCCAACAGGCAGAGCAATATCTGTGGCAGCATTGTGAACAGCCTGAAAATGTGCTGCCTTGATTACCCAGCCCTACCAATTAACCAAAGAGTTGCTGAATCATAAACGGAGTAGGAAACTGCTCTGTTCACACAAGACAAGAGGACGAGATCGGTGACAGTGCGACATCCAAGTGAGATGAGGCGGGAAGTGGAGGGCAGAGGGAGGTTTTCAGTGAGCAAAGGTAAAAGGGTGTCATAAATGAACAACACCAGAGGGGAAAAATAGATTCCACCTAGTTCAGGAGGAGGTGAGAACAGCAGTGAATTGAGATGTGGGCCTGCAAGGTGGTGGAAAGCAATTGACAAGAAGCTTGGACAAGATGTCAGTGCAGTTGGGACCTGAACTGAGCTTTAGAAATCCAAGCCCAAATTCTCATCTCGGTAAATCCATCCAAATATGTATTAACCATGGAGTAAGTCCCATGACAACATTACTTGGAAGGGGAAACTCTACAACTGGTCAAGAACTGTGATCAGGATGGACTTTTGGCTGTCTACCAGTTGAGATTAGATACAGGGGATTTGCAATTTGGGGATCAGGGGAGAGAGGTACAGCACAGCCATTCGCAGTGCCACCAACAGAAATGACTACAAGGTGCCTGTGGCACAAATGAGAGGATCTGTATAGTTAGTTAGGTTGCTGAACAGAAAAACATATGGTGTGATCAGCCCCAAATGGGCTTACTGCATTTTGAAAGGGCAGAAACACTTTATTCCAGGAACATCACTGAAAGAATGGGATTCATTTGGAGAAATATTCTACCTTTGAATATAAACAGAAGTACATATATAGTATTATTTTCTCATTTATATGCAGTATAATCTTCAAACATGCTTCTATGCAAATAAGTACTGTACACATTATTATACTGCTGTGTTAAGATTAGATGAATCATGATCTCCTGGTTGTATTTTATCTTTAGTTCTATGATAATCAATCAATATTGCAATCCAAGAGAATTTGACATATTTATGTGTCAAGTCCAGTTGCAGCATCAAATTCTTGTCTGAATGGGCATTATTTAGGTTTAACTGTAACTGTAACTGTAATCATGTGTAATACTTACATAAACAATAACTCCAAAGTTCCAAAGCTAGCATCATAAAAACGGCAACATTTTTATTGGGCAGTAAGAATATATAGTTTAGTGACGTGATCAAAAAAAACCTTTCCTTGTTTGTGACACTTCTATTTGGCCTTTACCAAAAGTTATAGCTCAATCTTTAGCAACTGTAACTGACTGGAACCAAGAGCTAGTTACTGATATTGCACATGTTAGAACAAGGAGTTCATGTTTTCATTAGAGAGATGAACTGGGAGACAGGAGGCCCATTTAGGTAAATCACAGATATGATTCAAAGGGAGATCCACAGAGCTACTACAATTATGCAAATTTGTGTTTGAAAAAAGGGTTTCATAAGCTCACTGCTATTTGGGTAGAAATAGTTCAAACTCTGTTAACGACGTAGAAGGATTTAGCATATGAAATTTCCCTGTCAATTTGTGGTGCTATTGAAGAGTCACACAGCTGCTCCTTGTTTAATAAGAATTTCAGTGTAGATCTTCAATTAGAGGATAAGGATAGAGTGTAAAAACCTAATTTTATATGAGCATGAAAAATCACAGGGGAACCTACAGTATGTGGATAGTGGCTTATTGGGCTCATGCAAATGTGCTTACATTTCCATGTGTCCAAGCACCAATACTGTCAGACCTCTATAAAGGCAATCCTTGTGTGGAATATGTAACATGACTTAATGTACCATGTATTTTTTTTTGCCCCACAACCTTAGAAATACAAGTAATGCAATTTAGATTGGAGTGAAATATTCAAGGCCTGTAATGAGAATGATTTGGGGTTAAGAAAGCTGCTTGGTGGCCCCGGAGCCATTGGATTCCCATAAACTCAGTGGAACAGCTTGATACCCATAGGTCAGTGATTGCTAATAAGAAGTCAATGAGACATTGGCTCAGGTTATTTTCCTTTGGATCTGCTCCTCCAAACTTGCCCAGTCCTCTAGGCCACTGACCTTGGAGTATTTAGAAGGTATTGTCTTTGAAATTCCAGGTACTTTTGAGCTGGTAGACTTTCTCATTAGTTCCTTTTGAACATGGCAAACATATGGCGGTCGTATTTAAGAGATTGCCTGCCGTGACCTTTTGCAGCATGCTAATTAGGCCCCAGAGCACCGCAGGCCATAGAGTGGTGCACTGAGAAACCCAGCAGTCTCTCTCCCAGTTCTCTCTCTCTCTCCGCCTCTGTGCTCCTGACTCATTTTGGCTCAGCCTTATCTGGTAGCAGCCGCTGCCCCTGCCCTTCGACAGTGTGGGTTTCAAAATTAACATTTCGCTTCATGTGCTTCTAATAACCACTAACCTGAACCTGGACAACTCTGCTCTTCCCTTCCCCACTACGCCAACCCCACCACCACCCCCACCCTTTCCTCTAACTCTCTCCCCTCTCGCACTTTACACAGGAGATGAACATGCCCAAAATTACTTTGACCCACCATCGGCACCACAGACAGACCCAAGACATTGCAGGACGGTGGAGGCCGGCACTGAAGATGAGCTGGAATTAAGTATGCCATTCTCTGTCATAATAGTTCTCCTCGGTTCATTAAAGTGAGGTGAGAGAGATCACTGGTAGCAGACTGCCATTTGAGGCGACAAGACAGTCTATGTAAATACACTAAGTGATGGCATCACTCGATGGGCTTCCCAACTTGCTGTCATTGTTGAAGGTCAGGTATCTTTGGTCAGTTTTCATTTTACCACGGCGTTTTCTCCCTACTGTGGAGTGACACACGTGGAGCCACATCAATAGTTTGCAGCCCCCTCCTGAAGTAGGCCTATTAAAAGTGAGCTCTTGGGAGCCAAGTAATATGCATGTTATAATGAAACATGGCTATTAATGGAGAAGCCATTTCACCTGTATCTTTTGGATATCATTGCCTTGTAATATCAAAGGATTCGCCAAACCAAATCTCATCACATGATGACAGGCTGGCTAACAGGCATGTTAATGCTCCTATTTCATTACTCATCTGCATACACGTGATGCTCACCCCTCTCCAGCCACGTCTAATATTTCTGGTTTGTATGTTAAGATGTGGTTTAGATTGTATGATAAGTAGGATGTAAATTTGAAGCGCGCGAGTGCATGTAATTTGCCGGCACAACTGATGCCGTATTCGTTTTATAATTGTTTTCACTTGCAGCATCATTAAACGCAGATGAAAGCAGACCGTCTCAAAGAGTGACTGCACTGTTGGACGAAGACGATACCTTTGTAGATATACCTGGTATGTTTTCTTGTATAACTGTATCACAGTATTTTGGAAGCAATTATTTAAATGCGTTAATTTAAAATCGTTGTACACCTATTTGAAATTGATTTGATGTTGATTGTGAATGAATACACTGACTTAAAGTAACATTTTTCCAAATCTGGTCACAGAAAATCAGGTTGTCGACCAGAGCTCGACAACCTGATTAAGGTTGTCGAGCTCTAGTGTTTTCAACTTTACTAATCACCTTTGATTTTAATTTTACACGGTGATGTCCTGATAAAAAAAAAAATTGAAATGTATGAAATCAATTAACCAGAGTTACCAAGAAACTGAAAGAGCAATGCTGCCACAGTTTTAAGGTACATTATAATCAAGAAAAGCTGAAGACGGTGAAATCATAAACAACCCAGACAAATATAAGATGCTACATCTTCCACTAATGCCAAAAGCATGCAGCCCTCAGACAGAACAAAGAACATGACTAGAAATGAACCTTCACAGAAGTCAGTGCTTTCCAAGCACGGCCATTGTTTCATAGTAGGCGTGTCTTTTCCCATTAGCTCAGTTTCATTTCAGTGTGTATCATCCAGGCAACATAGAGGTGGTTTAAGCTTTGTTTTGTTCCGGGTGAAGACAGTCGCACCAGATCCCGTTGACATAACGCACATTTCCCTTGTAATTCCAAAGCACAAGTGATGGGTTTAGGCCCGCTTCAACATGATGGAATTTAGCCGACTCATATTATTTCCCATTGTCTCGGATTTAGCTGTACCAGCGAGATTAGCAGCCTCATCCATTGTCCTGGAATGTTCATGAAATCCCACAGAAAAAAAAAAGTAAAGAGGATCTTGGATTAACAGTTTCTCCATGCAATAGACTGAGAGCCAGGGAAGAGACAGCTCATACTTCTGTACTGTTGGATTCCAACTGCAGTGACTGCCAGTTAGCACTTCACTGAGCTACAACAGAATTGAAGACAATCACCTTACGCTTATGCTGTTGTATGGATGCCTCCCACTGGTGTAGGCTGCAAGTCTTTGCAACTGTAGAGCCAGCTCAGTGTACGTTAGACTGACATTTTGTGACTGCGTCTCAGGCTTTTGTCTTTGTTTTTACAGTCTGTCACAAAGCACCTTACAGATTTTACAAGAAAAGAGCAGGACTAAGACAAAGTATTAATGAAATGGACAGTGGCCAGTGCTGTAGACTTTTTTTTTTTTTTTCAGAAAGAAAATCCTCGAGAATCCCTTGCCTCTCTCTTCTTCAGTTTCCTCTTTTTATCTGAATAAATTCTATTGCTTTGGCTTGGAGATGAAAGACCACAGAACTGGCATTCTGTTCATCCTGGTTCTCTGTAAGACATTAGGCACTGATATCATCTTCACTGTGAGAAGCATTAGGCAGTGATAATAGATTTGGCTGCTGCACATATCAGACTGCACACGATGAATGCACAGAATCTCAAAGAATACCTAAATACTTTGTACCAACAAGGCGGTACAGCAAAACTGTTAAGACACGCAGCGAGCATGTTAGCTACAGTAGATGATTCCTCTCTGTATCCAGACATGAATTCTAGGTTATTAACTAAACTAGTTCACACACCACGCAGAGGAAGGCTTTCATCAAATGTTTGTTGGGTGTTTCAAATCCTGTGTTTTGTGGAGGCTGAGTGGGAAAGTTAACTTTTTAATTAAAGAAATATTAAGTTTGTGGCAACTTGGAACTATGTTGATACGGAAAATAAAAGTATGTCAAGTTTTGCAGTACAATATTAAGTAGTATTATCTTTCTGTGGTTATCTTTAGACACCAGGGGAAATATAACGGCCGGGGTTGATATAAGGAAATACTTCGCACACACACACACGTAGACACACAATTGTCACACCAACCACAACCTTTCCCAAGACAGTGTTTTGTTTCCTATATCTAACCACTGATTGGAATCAGGACTCAAACTCTGGTCTCTACAGTGACAACTGTGCACCTTGCACACACACAGCCACCTCCTGGTGACGTTGCTGATTTATAATAACTGTCATAGTTAATGTATTCCCTCCTAAACTAATCTCACCAGTGATTTAATTCCAAAAAAAAATATTTTAGTGTAGCAGTTAAAAAAGAAGAGTTTGTCATATTGTAAGTAATGATGCAATTCTCGTGTGTGAGACAGGTGAAGGCCTAAAATCTGTGAGTGTGTGTGTCAGCATCCATCAGCTTGTGTATGAATACTCTGATGTTTATGTGTACTGATTCGTGTGTGTGTGTGTGTGTGTGTGTGTGTGTGTGTGTGTGTGTGTGTGTGTGTGTGTGTGTTCTTGCTTGCCTACTGATGCATATCTCTCCAGGTACGCTGCAAGCCTCCAGGGATGAAGAGGTGTTGGAGGTGAAGTCAGGTGATCCGGTGCTTCAGCGGCGACTGATGCTCCACAGTGGTGGTCATGCCTCGGGCACCAGACCTTCCCAGCCCCATACGAGTGCCAAAAACCAGGTTGGGGCTGATGCTGGGCTGCAAGAGGAGGCTGGACTCAATGCAGGGAGGATGGTAATGGGCAGCGAGACCACTGTAAAAAGTAATGCACATATTATTCTCTTTATCCTTTTTCTTCAACTTATTACATTTTTAATGTTTTTTTGTGCGACAAGGTGACTTGTTTGACACAATTAGGTGACAACATAGATTAAGTATACTCAAGTATTTGAGTATGAAATCAATCATTTCTAGACATTAAATACATTGTTGTTACATTCTTTGTTCTGGACAGTATTTTGCTGCGGATTATGTGACCCAAAAAAAACATGTAAAATGCTGCGTTTTTTGTTATTTTTCTGAACAGAATTTGACATTATCGGTGCCACTGTATTATTTCTTGTAGTGAGGGTGGAGGAGGAGGTGATTCCCCGCTACACCCAGCAGCTGAGGGAGCATGTGCAACCTGACATGATCACGCCTGGCAGCCTTTCACTGCAGCAGGTCAGGGCTACAAAGAGGAATATCTGTGTCATCATCCCATACTCACCAACACATCAGCCATGTCCATTATACTGTGTATCACCCGCTTTGGCTAATGGACACAGAGTGTGTGTGTGTGCATGTGTGCATGCACATTTATTTGTGTTTTGGCTGGAACCCTGTGTGTCCTGTGTATGCGTGTGGCTTATTTTTCCTTCTTTCTGTATTTGGCTGTTTGATTTGTCCGTAAAACCTGTTTTTCCTCCATCACCTTCACAAAATATCTGCTTTTCACTCAATTCACATTAATGTATCTCTGCTAAATGCACTCATGTCAATATGGTCAAGGGAATTCAGAGATTTTAGAACTCTGTTCATGGATCTTTACGAAGTCACTTCATCTTTGGACTTTGCTTTTTTTTATCTTCAGGGTGTTTTCAGGAAAAAAAAATGTGACTACTTTCAGCTGGGGAGCAGGGATTTTATGAAAAAGCACTAGGACATTTAGTGTCTTTCAACACTGTTACAAAATACAAGTAGGCAAATCTAGATTAGGAACCCAAACATCGAGAGAGAATACATCTATCCACAGTATTTTTAGTTAATCTCACTTGAAAGGAGAGGAGGAGTAACAAATTATATGAATAGAAAGTAAATGTAATTGGAGGAAAATGATTCAACAATGTTTTACCCTCAATAGGAAACCAAAGCAACAGTTGACTCATCCGCCCATACTGGATAATCAGTGGCAACGGGTACTGTATCAGGATTGAGATCTTATGTTATCCCCGACAATTATGTGTGCACTCTCCTACTGTTTCCACACCCACCTCCATTTGAAAATACATTATCCATCAAAAGATTTCACATCTATTTTAAAATAATAATGTTTTTCTTCTTCCTCTATTCTGCCGCACAAAGCCTCTACAGAGCAACGCGCTGTCACTTAGCGGCGTCGACGTGTCTGAATGGGGAGAGTGAATGTGCTGACTGAATGTGAAATCCGGCAGAAATACTCATCAAATGCTTCATGTCTTTAGGGTCTGGCTCAGTATAGATTGCCTGCAGATTGCAATTGCTCCTTGTGCTTAATTCTGCCATTCTGGTGCACTGCACTGTTTCATAAAGCTGCATAGAAACAAAGTGTGCCTGTGTATTTGCATGTATATTCAGGCTCAGAAGAACCCTGTGACGAGTCGAGAGTGGGCAAAGAGAGGAAAGAGACTAATAGCTTTCTTTACTGGGAATGTTGAGGTAAAGATCCATGTCCTCTATATTGTACAAATATATGTCTTTAGGTGTAACTGTCATCAGGACCAGAACTTTGCACTAATTCAATCATATTCTCTGTCGTTCTATTTATTCATATCCTGTTTACACCCTTGACTTAACTTGAAGATATATAATTGCCGTCATTCTCAGAAATGAATCTAATAAAATAAGTAATGTGGTTTAAATTGAAACTGTCAATTAGCCGATCGTATCGATATTTTTTACACAGTAACTCTGCTTGTTATTACATCGCATGCACTTTAATATTTCAAAGGAGCGTTCTCGTTCACAGAGAGATTCTGCCAAAGCAGAAGAAGCACCGCAACCCAGACTGAACACACTGCTTCACTGGTACGTTCAGCCCATTTCATATTTCTTTCCATATGTACAATTTATGCCACATGACTGTAATCATTACTTGTGTGAAAACCATTTGTATTCCCACTGACATTCGAGAAGGAATGTAATTCATACTGTATATCCTCTGCATGGTTTCTCCTGTCGGCATCAATTGCATTGTGGGTAGTTTGGCTCGAGGGCACAGAAATCTGTCCATGTCATTGGGCTTGGAGGCGCATCAATTCTTGGTCCATCCACTTTAGGAATCACACATCACATCTCATAGCGGGAGCCCTGCAGGCAATTTCGCTTAGCATGTTTAAGTTTTTAGTAATTATGGACTACCATGCTGGCTGGCATGATAAAATCAAGAAAGTACCGTACGCATCAGTATCTTGTCTTGTGTTTGGCTGCTTTATGGGTGGGTGGTTGTCAGACACCAGCCCTGTCAGATGAATGTGGTTCCGAGTTTGGCAAGATGACCTCCTCTCGACAGCCTTGAACCCTGCAAATTCCTTCTGATATCAATGGTGGGTGGCTATTAGACATGGGAGACTTTCTATGCATCACCTAGGGCTACATTTGCCTGAAATTGAATGAGAAATGATTTCACTTTTTCTCTCCCCAAGCCTGAGAAAAGAGAGAGAAATAAAGACGAGAGACACGGAGCTGACTTGTAGTTTTGTAACAAAAGTGTAATTCATTTGTTTCCACTGTTTCTGATTTAATGGAGGTCGAGTAATTGCATTAGGAAGCACACAGAGCCTTGTTGTGAACTGATGAAAGCACATGTAATATTTTTGATAGGCGAACACAGAGGAGGGAGAACAGGGAAAGAAAGACTCCGTGCCTGCCTTTGATGCTGAGCATTTATTTGCTGAATTATCCTTCCTTTTACAAGCATCTTATCCCCAGTCACAGGCAGACCGGGGCCCCTGTGATATTGCTTTATTTTGAGGAATTAAGAGAGGTGGCGAGGAGACAGAGCGAAGCAACCGCTTATTACATTACCACTGATAAGATTGAAAGGCCGAGGAACAGGGGGTGGTGGCGGTTGGGGGGCAGTGGTGTGTGTGTGTGTGTGGAGGGGTGTTGTGGTGTTATTAGATTCAGCTGATACAGGATGGAACAACCGAGAGTTCAAAATTCAGGTGGCAGTTAAAAGGGTTCATTTGCAGTGTTTGTGTGTGTGAATATGTAAAGCCCGTCACTCAGAGCGCTGGGGGAAGGCCAAGAGGAAGCGGTGGCCAAATTTGAACAGATGACAGAGCTCCCAGTATTCTCCTCTTCAGCATCACAGCACATGTGGCAGGTACGTAAGGTCTACTAAGCGGCGTGTTTGTGGACTGAGAAACAGAAAGCACACAAATAGGAAGTGACATATCCACAGGAGAAGGTATTAGTGTTTATAAATCCAAACCAAAAAAGAAGGGTTGGTGATTCAAAAACATATCAAATGATGAAATGTTGTGAAATGCTATCATGAATGGGACCCGTTTAAGAAATGGGAAAATTATCTGCCTTATTATAGAGTTTTCTTTCATTCCTTTCATTACACCGGTGACTCTTGTATGCGCACGCTTAACAAAGACACTCGCAGTCACACGGCGGCACTGCACAGCACGGAGCGATAGACTTGCCAATGCAACATGCTTCATATTCAATCCCATTATTTCTATATGGTATATAAAGATGCTTTCTTGCCTCGTGTGGATGGTACTTGTAGTTTTCTGGATTTAAGCAGAAGAGAGGTTAAACGGAGAGCGATACTAGGGGATGGAGAGGAAAGCGGGGAACGAAGGAAGCAGCAGTTTTAGCGGTAGCATCTCCAGCTGTGGGAGGAGTGTGTTGTTGTGTTGCATCTGGGGATGAGGCTGCCATGCCACCGTGCTGGCTTAAAGATGTAATGAATCTTCAGTCGGGGGCTTTCCTTCCAGGGTGACAACTGGCTTTGAGGAAGGTTGTAAATGCAGGGGAGATTGTGGTATAATTCCTCAGACTGGCATTTGTGCCCCCCAGTCACCATTCGATTATCTCCCAAATTGCTGTGTTTCACTGAGATAAAGATTTTTTATGGCTTGCTGACTTGAAACAACCGGCGCAGGCAGAATAAGGGGCAAAAAGAGGGAGAGGGAAAGAGAGAAAGAGGAAGAGAGAGAAACCAATGGCCAAACCTGCCACGCATAGTAATTTCCTTTGGTAAATGACAAAATCTTTGTTTATATGACATTTTCCTGAAATTACTGCGGCGAGATGAATCTGAAATATAAAATGTCACATTTGGCATGCAAAACTATGAAAATATATTTCTGTGCAAAATTCATGAAGGCATTTAATTTAGAATGTGTTTAATAACTAAGGCAGCCTGCATCAGTAATCCTGCCTGGAGGTCCCAAAAAGATTGTCATATTTATTCTCTCCTTTCTTCACCCCCCCCAACCCCCCCACCCCCCCTCATTCTGAAGCCAAAAAATTTTAAGGGTAAATGTTCATTGTTAATTAAGATTTACTAATTAAAATGAAAATAATTAACAAGAAAGCTTAATCTCTGAATATTAGCCCATACTTAGAAAGAAAGGAAGTTTTTGTATGTGGCATTTCCTGTCTCTATTAAGAACACATTTTGTGTGATCAGTCAATGTGTGGAAAGCCCTGAAAAGATATTCAGACGAAAAGGACGGCTGCTTGCCAGCAAAAACCACGGAGGATCCCTCGCGCAAGCCTTTGATCTCATCTGTAGGAGTGCTGTAATGTTATGGCACTTTAGGCACAACTCAGGCTTGGGGCAAACAAACCACCTCTGTTATGGAAAATTGGCTCACTTCACCTTTTACCGCCACCTTGCTGTCTTGACTGTCTACGATGCCTATGCGAGCGCGCCAGTGCGGTAATAACAATACATCTTCAAAATCATATATAATACATATTGTAATATTATCATTTTTTTTTTATTTCTTGGCTTTTTTTTTCTTCCTCCACTTCCTTTTCTTCACCTCCACTCAAATGTGGGATGTGTGCGCTCCGCTCCTCAGCCACCAGTTATACAAATTTCACTTTTGCTTACAATATTTTAGTTGTTTTGGCTCGCAAAGACGCTTACAGTGGGGAGACAGAGGGCAAACACCGCAGGGCTCAGCGCGCACCTCCACACCCACACATGGAGTGGTAGAATAATGGGCACCACCAGCTGCTCTGTGTGTGTGAGGGGAGTCTGTGACAACGACACTGTAAAACAAAATGTGCTTGTCCAAATGTAGCCTTTGAGTGCATTGTTTGGGCTTAAATTGCCACACAGAGAGTCAACAAAGTGTAAATCTGACTCCAATAAATACATTATCATTAGGATAGGATTGGACATAAGGTATTATAAAGGATAGGATAGAGATAGGACATGGTATGGGATGGGTTGGAATGGGATGGAACAAGAAATAAAACGATGAAATAGGATGAAGTATGTGAAGGTTTGGAAGGGCAAGGTTGCAGAGAAAGGGATTTGTTTGGGATACGGTGGAATAGGACATAATAGTTACATGGCAACTATTAGTCATTGGTAGACAGTTAAATATAGACCTAATTCAACAAAACATTCCAGCTTGCGTTTGGCTTTTCATTCAGTACTGATCCACACATACAACATGTGTTATTGAAGCCAGTTTACCCTCATCCAAAGCAACATCACACTGGCTGACGTAGGCCGAGTACCACGTGTCCAAATTCAGAATTATATGTCGGAAATTTAATTGAAACTTGATTCTGTTTTCTAAACATGAGATGAGGCATATGCTGTTTATTTATTATTTATGAAGACATGATGCAAATACTGCATACTGATACTGAATGCATTAAAAGGTGGTTTTATGCCAGAATGTGCAAATCTGTTGTAGTCACTATTTTAACAAGGTTAGTTTATTTACTTTTTTACGCATTCAGATTATTAGGTTAAGGGGGGGGGGGGTCGTGGTTTGAGAATCTACAGTGACTGTACAGACCATGTTTATTTACTTCATCAGGACCATCTTTCACTAATATTAACCAAACTGCTTTTGTTGTCTAAGTTTAACCACAAACAAGTAACTTAGGTAATGCAACTGTATGTGTTTAATTAACCTACAAGTTGTCAACAACTTTGTTTGTCTTAGAGGTCGGGGAAGTGTTTACCTCGACAGATGTGTGACACGGTAGTCGTTTGGATTCAACTGCAACAAACAGCAGACATAACGGCAACATTTGATAAGCGATGTTGCCGATGTTACCTAGTTCCCTTACATTTGAGTACAAGGGAAAAAAAGTACATTACATTTTGGAGTCACATGTTCTACACTTTGTGTGTTCCAGGGTAACAAGAGGGCAAAACCACAGCCTGTGGAAGTGTGCGTGCGCTGCCTGAGAGCCACCAGAGACAAATTACCCAGAGGCCTCTATTCTGTCAGTGTGTCCCTTCATAGCCGTCTAGGGGGCTCAGCCCTAACTTGGTGCAGCAACAAAGAGCAGCAACAATGGGCTGTGTCCACTGAGCCGATTGAGCATCGGGGCCGCGTCTATGACACTGACCTCTACATTAACCAGAATCTGGTCATGGTAAGGAATGTTTAATGAGATGTTGGACAAAGGGAGCCACAGTGGTTGTTGGTTCAAAATTCTTGGTTTCTTTCTGTGTGGGGCATGTTTTCACCTCCCTTGTGCCAGCATGAGTTTCCCCAAGTTAAGTCGATTAGGGAATTTGAAATTGTTTATAGGTATGAATGCTTGTTGGTCTCTCTGTGTGACCCTTGTCATAGCAGACTGACCTTCTGTTCAGCGTGTAAACCACATGTTGCCTGTTGTCAGCGAGGATTGGCTCCAGCACCTCCACAGGTGGAGCTAATAGATGGATCTAAAAAAAAGGAAATGATCTATTGATTATGATGCTACAGCAAAATGGAGAAGGTTTCATTTTCCACAGGTCATCACAGGCACTTTGGCTCAACATTGTAAATTAAACAAGTGATAAAGCTCAGATAATACTTTTCTACATTGACATTAACAATAAAGAAGTGAGATAGAACATGATCCAGTTGTGATTTGTGACTGTGCTATGTAAAAATACCCTATTTATGTAATGTATAAACATGCCATGTGAAAGCAATTTTGAAATTGAGGGAACTTGAATGAAAACAGACCGTCTTCCAATGGCATGGTTTAAGCCTGCACTGTTAAGTTTGATGGAGTAAAACGTCAAAAAAACAAAAAAAACAAAAAGAAAAACTGTCCCTTCAGATAAAAGCAAACAATAAAACATTCTCTGCTGATACGACAAAACCACAGTGTTTTTAAATACGTCTTCCACTCTCTGTTTCCCATGGTTTCATCAGCTGCGGTGAGGACGGAGCAGACTCTAGATTGAACGGGTTATGAGAAGTTATATTGCTGTAAAAGATGGCATATGAAAATATGCCACACGCAGCCTCTAGGTTTCCATCCAGAGATCTCCATATGAATAAAACAACAACTTTTCAAACATGACATTTAATCCATGCATGTAAATCAAACCCCAGATCAATTATTCATTTATATAAGGAAGTAATGTTTTATTGGAATGAAAATCAAGTACAAATGCAGTAAAAAATTTAGTGTCGTCTTGTCTTTGAGCATCTGTAACGTAGCTGAGCTGGATCCTGGGTAGGAGTTTGTGAGCAAAAAGAGATATCGACTCATGCATATATAGTATAATATTTGCAAAGAAAAGTAAACTAAAAATCAACCGCTCTGTTCAACGCAATATGAAGAAATAAACATGTTTTCATATGGATTCATGTGGATGGAGTTGAATAAAATCACTGCACATTGTCCAACCCCATTCCTAAACCTCTTCATAAGAAGGCAAACCTTCACAGATTTGCAGTAATCTTGAAAACCAAATACACATTTTGGATGGTTGATATTGACCAGTGGATTAAATGTCTTTGTTTACGCTCATTCATTGATGTGTGCCATGTATTACAAAAGAGAAACCTTCAAACACAAGACACTTAATCCACTGTCCCTCCTGATCCCATAGAGTTGTGTACAGGCTCAGAGTGGGTTCTGTCAGTGCTCTGATGGCAACTCCTTACAGCTGGAGCATTCAGCACATGTGGACACTGTCAATGTGTGGGTGGGCGTATTCAACAAACTAAAGCATCTAGATAATATTGTCTCCAGCTCCCATCAAACATAAAGGATGGGGTAAAACCTGGCATAAACTGAATGCAGACCTGGGATCTGATTCAGGGGTAAAAAGAAAAAAAAAAGGTTTAAATACAGCATTATAAATACCTCGTGTCACTCTTACTTCCCCCCACAAACCTTCAGCTGCACTTTATAGACAAACCTGTTGTTGTTGTTGTTGTTGTTGTCCTCAAAGATAGTCGTGAAAACGCTGATCAGATTTGTCTGAGACTATCAGGACGAGCTTGGATGTTTTTCTTTCTCTCTTGCCCACATTCGGGAGATTTCGGGAGTGCTCACATTGCTTTTGAGGAGGAAATGAGGAATTATTGATGGTAGGAGGAAGCCAGGAGCTTATTTTCCTTTCCTCCCTCCCTCCCTCTCTCTCTTTCTTGCTCTTTTTTCATTCACCCTTTGTGTGTTTGGGTTTGGATTTAGACAGAAACTGTGCAGTTCAGATGGAGATCAGTTGGATGTACTAGCAAGGAGTGGGGATGGCGTGTGGCAATGGGGCTTTTGAAGGGCTGGGTCTATTGTTTCTGCACAGTTTTTACAGAAATGCAATGATGCATGAAATTCCAAACTGTATTAATATTAAAAGGAAGGAGATATTAGGTAACATTATAACATGTTCTGGTAATTCTGTCATGATGATGATGAAGATTTGACCCTTGTCTTTTGTTCAGGTTTATTCTTCTGTTTTGTACATTCATTCACCGTCTACCGCTTTTATCCTCCACATGAGGGTCGCGGGGCTGTTGGTGCCAATCCCAGCTAGCATAGGGCAAAAGGCAGGGTACACCGTGGACAGATCACCAGTGCATCACAGAGCCAACACAGAGACCAACAACCATTTACTCACACACTCGTACCTATGGGCAAGCTGTGTTCAAACAACCTCTGCGGGAGGAAACAAGTACCGAGTACCTGGAGAAAACCGACACACCCACAGAGAGAACATGCAAACCCCACACAGAAAGGTCCAGACTGGGCCGCGAACCAGCAACCTTTGTGGCCTTCTTTTGTCGTGTGTTTTAATTTAAATTTGATGACTGATTTCTTCCTTACTCCTTTTACTCCTTTAGTCTGATTTTAGTCAGACTAAAACAATAATTTGGTTTTCTTAATGTCATGTGCACACATTAGTCTGACTAAATCGAGCTAGTCTTAGGCAGTCTAACATACATACAGCTGGATAATTTGATTCATAGTCAGATTACTCCCGCATGTATACGCTTAGTCGGACTTGAGACTTGATTTTGGTGTTCTCCCCGGTTTTTGACCCAAAAGTGGAAGGATACAATGTATGAACTGCAGTACTGTTGCCGGAAGATAAACAAAGCAGTATGAAATGTAAAGAACCACAGCGCGGTGCATCTCGGCATTTGATGTTTGCTTTTTAAAGGTCAACAGGAAACTGTTTCAGTATGTACAAGCTTATAGAGAAATACATCGCCACCTAGAGAGGTGGAGGCAGACATACATGGCCAATAAATCTATTTTCTCCTCCACATGTATACCTGTACTCGGCAAGTTGTCCCATTGCCTGTCTTAGCCAGACTACAGCCTAAGCTTGATTAAACTGTGCGTGTAACCTTACTGAATACCATGTTTTGAAATAAACATGGTATTTCTAATGATTTAAGAGGCTCATCCAATAGACAGCGAGAAAGCCCACTGATGATCCCGACTCCCAAACCTCAGCGTAAAACATTACCTCCCACATACACATAATGCAAACATACGTGCAGGCAGGCACTTCATACATAAGCACTAGTACATGCACACAAATTACTATTCATGCAGGTCATATTTCTTACAGTAAATGATTAATATAAAATATACTCAATATTCATAATCTGTGATATTATGCCATAAATTTGAGTCATACGCTGCAACCCATTATTTCTCAGGTGCATACCAAAAGCAGATTAGCATGAGGGTGGGAGGGATAGACATGATTTATGTGTTAAAACAACCCCTCTGCTTTATCCATGACAACTAATAAAGGGATAAAATATTTCCAGCAAGTGATGGATGGAGTGGCACGCACCTCACTGTCAGTTCATTTTTAAGCAAACCCTCTCTGGGTAAATACGAATGTTTGCCATCAACTGCTAACCACCAACACTCTCTGCTTCATGCATCACATATTCAATAACTGTAGGGCGCTAAATTACAACGGCAGTCCCAGGTTTCTACTCCTCACATTTGGTGCTGACAGTCTTTATCACTTCAAAATCTGCTTTGAGGCAATTTTTGTGATTTGGATGGATAAGAATGGCTGTAAGCCCATTGACTAAACGGTAGTCCCAGGTCCCTCCACCCTATTTCTGTTGCCAACAGTCTTTATCACTCTAACATTTCCTTTTAGACAATTTGTTGATTTGGACGCGTTAGAATGACAGTTAAGAAAGCTCTAAAAAGAACACGGAAATCATTCAAAGGAGGATTCAAGTCTAGGATGTAATTAAGCGGCTCCCTGAGGGCTCCTGTCCTGTTTGTCTTTGGCTCCATGGTTGTGAACAAGTCTATGCACGTTTAATCATCTTGTACTTGTTGTACCTCAGTGACTGTGATGTCTTGAGCCTGGGACCACTGACACGTTACACCTCATCAAAGACACATCATCAAAAGTTTACTTTGCCGTGACCTCACTTCATCACATCATAACTGTAGGACCACAGACGACAACAATGGCAGGCCCAAGTAGTTCCAACCCAGACACCCAAAGTCATCCAAGTACAGCGGCAACACCACCTGAGTGAGATATACATCTCAGTGTTCATGAATATGTCAAACACAAAACACTTTGACCGTTTCAAAATGAAAACAACTTTAGCTTTTGTTCCCCAGAATCTATTCTCTATTTTTTTTTTTTTCTCAGTAAGGCTTTTTTTTGTGAAATATTTGCAGGGACGGTAAATATACAGCTTCATGCTGTGGAGTTTTGGCTTTTTGTTGAGGTAATTACAGCCATATGAATAATTATATTTATGGTAAATGCTTTGTAAAACATAGCAGCACCTGTGCAGTCACACTGTCTGTGTGAACAACAGAGGAGCGCAAGACGCAGCAGATCTGCGATGCACCCGTCACAAACTGCACACACATTGAATGTGGCTTATAATATGTTGGTGTCTTTCCGTGTGTCGGCAGATCTTACCTGCAGCCTGTGAGGTTCTCCCTTCCATGGTCCTGGTTTTTCAACTGATCGCACAAGGAGGAACCAGCAGTTACATCAGCTCTGTGGTGGCCTGGGGGGCTTTTCCTGTTTGTGGCCCAAGCCTCGGCCTTGTCCAGGGCAGGTGGGTTAGTAGCACATCAGGGATCTATTCAACCCAAAGAAAGAAAAAAAAAAAGAATATATATATATATATATATATATGATTAATTTCCAATTAAATCCTTTAAGATTTAGAAGTAACAAAAAAAAAAAAAACGGTCATACTGTGAAAACTACTGGTCATGTGTCACCAAACCAGGTTTAAAACCCCTCTCCTGAGGGGTGAGCCGAACACACAACTGGACCAGTTTAAAAAAATCGAAGGCCTCATCTCCTCTGATCTCGACCACTGGCTCTGCAACATGTACTTTCAGGTGTGTCTTTGTTTGTGTGGTTGTGGGGTGTGCATGCATGTCCCTTTTGAGATTGTCATCTGTGGATTGTGCATTTATGTTCATGATTGTGTGCATGTTTCTGAGTATCCATGTGTATGTGTGTGTTTGTTTTCCCTCACTCTGACCCTTCCCTATGGGAGGCAGAATGGTAGATGGGAGTTGGATTTTCTATGTCCCAAAGCTTTCACAGAGAAATTGAAAATTGGTCCCAGAGAGCAAACAGCAAACAAGAGCAAACAAGAAACACATCTTTCCCCAGCCATTCTGGATGCATTTGACCGGATGCATTGATTAGATTAGTAAACATCTTAATTGAATTAAAAGCCAGAACAAAGCTCTCTGTCTTAGGTTTGTCTCTTTATTTGTCCCTCTGACTGTGACATATTGTTTGTATTATCATCACAGTTGTCTGCAGTTGCTTTGATTTCTGATGCATGTAAACAACCGTATTTTTGAACATCTTTTCTGAATAACATGTGCACCGTGTATACTAGTCACATTTGTGGTCTTAATTGGATTATTTTATGTCATTATGACACACTATGACAGCTACTAATAGTTGGCTTTGTCTGCAGTTTGATCACTAACACCTGCAGTCTAATTGTGCACACATGCTGTTCTCCTACAAACAACGGTGATCCACTGGAATATTATGAACATAACTACTGATGACATTAACATGCATAGGTTATATTAATGTTTACTGAACCCATATGTGGCCATCTAACACACATAGACAACCATACCCCCTTCCTTGTTTGTTGTGTTTCAGGTAAAAAGGCTCCCATCTGGGGTGTCCAAAAGGTCAGAGGAAAGCAACACTATGACAATGCCCCCTGCAAACCCTCTTGTCATGCCCCAACCTGAGGGACGTCATGACCAACTCCAGAGCCAATTGCCACTGCAGTCTCCATCGTCACCACCTCAGTTCTGTGCTCAGTCCATTCATCCTCAGTCCCAGTTATACCCCCAACCGCAGCCACACGCAGGCCCCAGCAGCAGAGCAGGAGAGCCCAGTGTGGCATATTCTCAACGGGGGTCTCCTCTCCACCTGTCAGCTGACTCTGCTTGCTCTTCCTCATCTCTGCCAGGTAGGGGTCCACTGTTTAAACCCCCAACTATGACACAGTGGGGAGAAAATGTCACCCGAATGTCACAAGCGTTGGGATGAAAAGAATGGCAGGTGTCACTTAGAGCAGTTCTCCACTGAGGTGAACGTGCTCGAGGGGAGGTTTGGTAAGAGACAATGGGTCTAGCTTTGTCAGACAGAAGTTACATCAAACAAACGGGATGTTCCTCAGTTTGATTAAATGTAAAAAAACAAAAACAGATACACCGTGACATGCGTGCTGGTTAAGGCAAATATTTGAACAGCAAGTACAAACACTGAAGGAGCCAACTGATAGACTTTTTTGATTTCAATGATACCACAAACAGCACCACCACCTTTACACAAATCCATCATCCTGCTGATAAAATGAATGCCTTTTATTTATGTTTTTAATGTGCATAACCGCCATCATATACAGCACTGCTTTTATAAAAGTGTACATAGGCAGTGGGTACTTTGGGTTATTTTTAGAAATTCTAGCCAAGTACTCCGTGTACCTGTATTAATTTTGACATATTTAGTGTCAAAGCTAAACTTATATGTTGACTTGACTGTCACAAATAGTTGTATGATACATATTGTAAAATATTGCAAGCATCAGGTTGACGGATTATATGAATTTCAGAGATACAATAGTTATTTTGTATCCTCATACAGAGCAGTTTTGTCCTGTTTTGAGTTCTCCCCTTTAGTTTCTGACTGGCATGGAGCCCTTCAGCAGTAACATGACGGCTAAGCTGTTAGCCCTGGCTGTGTCTCATTATTAGTAATGGTTATATGAAGTGTGATGCACAAGACAAACAGCAGTTCAAATGCTGATTCGGACATCTGTTAACATGGCTATGGTGGAAGAATTCAGGCCAGACTGCGAAGCTGTCCTTCGGATCGTCTGTTTTTCCCTCTAGAATCCAAAGGCATGTGTGTGTCTCAAAGTGTTTTGGTTTCGTTCTCAGGAGTGAATCTGATTATATCATACAATCTTTGTCCTGTCATGGACCGGTGCTCCCTTGTTTTCCTTCCAGTGAATGCTGGGATAAACTCCTTCATCCAGAATAGGCCATCAGATGCTCAGAAGAAAGATTGTGATGACGTTGCCACGCAAAGGTCACGCCACAACCTTAACCACATCTGGAGCTGGCTAATGACTTCTGTTAATCATCATTGCATGTACGTTTTAAAAAACACATATAGGTTTTGAGAATCCCATTTCATATCCACAGCCAGAAATCAAATACAGTCTTATTCGGCATTGATCTACTGCAACGACGACTGACTTTGTTATTAATACTTCACCCCTTTTTTCCTTTTCTTTTCTTTCTTTTTTCCTGCATGCACAGCTCATCTTTATTTAACAGCCCTCAAAAGTTTCTGGGGTGCTCTGCTTTAAACATCACACAGGCTTTTTAATTACAAATGAGTTGTGACAGGTCTGCTGGGTAGCACCCTGGCCCATTTTAAACATGATGCCGGCTGACAGCTTGGCAGTGTTCTCCCAGCTCTGAAACATGTGGAAGAAATTGGTCTTTTACATTTCACAGCTTGTCGCTTCCTCCGCCGGCTGACCTGTGACCCCCCATAGAGATCCTTACGCCCACAAGGGAAGTGTCCCCAACAAACTGACTGCCTTTCCAGAGAGAAACAGAGCGAGGGAGGGAGTCACTCACAATTGGGAGATTTATGTTCTGCCACACAAGGCAAAAAGGTACCAGGTCTCTTTAACACACACACAAGGCTGCACGCTCAGGCTCCCACGCAGTCGACGACGTCATGGACACACATCATCGCAGCCAGGTGAGGAGGTTGCTGGGGAAGCGAACCTGATCCGTAGGTGAAATAATGGATCAAAAGGTGTCCTGCAGAACACCTCATCCATGCTGTTCCCTAAGCCAACTTGACGTCTGTGCCTCATTTGCATACAGATCCATTCGTGTTGCATTACTTCTGGAGTGAATTATGGTGTTCAGATGAGGAGATTATGGGAAGGTTGAAGCGAGGGATTGGACAGACAACCTTAACTTAGCCAAAAATGGAAATCCAATTCAGCGAGGAAAAGAAGAGCAAATTATCCCCTTTTCCTCAGTGCTCCGTCAAGTCTGAGGGTTTCAGGCATTTCCTTCCCATTTTATGCCCCTCTGTTTCTAATGTGTGCTGTGTGGAGATTGTTTTCTCTGTGCGTGTGGTGGCAGGATTTTCGTCACTACCCATTTGTCTCGGAATCGGGACAAGTACATGGAGACTTCTTGTCACTGCAACGGTGTACACACAGCGGAGTTTGACAGTAAGGCTGGAAGTTTGTATTCCTGAGGCCTTAAGTTAATTAATCTCCATTGAAAACTCTCAGTGAATGGTGAGGTGTCTATTACAGGACAAAATCTGACATCCCAATCCGAGATAATAACTGACAGGTTCTTTAATGAAGGTGCATTGATGTTTTAGTGTTTCAAATTACCTGAACATTGGGTGATAATAATTCAGAATTACCTGAGTTGACTTGTCCAATGCAATTGGCCTGTTTGGCTTTTTGAATTTGCTTAAGGCAGGCTGGGCTAAGTGACCTTTTACATCGAATGAATGATCCAGTTACTGCTGGATCACCATGATCACAGATGCCATACTGTATCACTGCTTCACGTATATCCTTTTTTTTTTTTTTTTTTTTTTACATCCATCCCTTGGGCACAGATGGTGATTTGGAGGATTCCTCATCAAATATCTTCTTCGGAGCGCCGCCCTGCACTTTCCCGATGTCATCCCCTCTAGGCTGGTCCTAGTCATCAGTTTCAAACCACAGTGTTACATCATCCCCTCTCAATCAGTCACTCTCTGCACTCTGCCAATTAATTCCACAATGTCCAGATTCAACCTTTTGAAGCCCGTTTGCAGAGATACACATGTGAACCCTCACAGCGAAAGTAGTGAACAAGTCAAACAAATATGGGAGTTGGTTGCATACAAAGATAAAAGGTTACTATTGATTTTCAAAATTCAACCAACTTGTGTGTCTGTTATTGTCATTAATATCCAGTGGATTAGAGTAACCGCAATGCAAGAATCTAACACAGGAAATGGGCTTAGAGGTAAACTGTGAGTCACTGACCTTTGATTCCTCGGGAACTTTTGACCAGTCATCAGGCAATTAGGGACCTAGGTGAGCAAGAACCGCCATCTCAGCTCAGTTGCATCTCACAAGTATCCCGTGGGTAGGATCTCAACAGTGTTACAGCCCTCAGGCTTTTCTCCTTCCTTGGCCTGTTTTTGCGTGTATGCAGGAGAAAAAAAAGAAAGAAGAGATGTGTTGAGTTGTTAGGTTATGCATTTGCGAGGTATACACTCTACACTCACTCTCTGGAAAATGCTTGTGCATGTATGCAATATTAATTTTTTTTTTAGTTTTTATGCCTTTCTATGTGTGGGTGCATCAATGCTGTGTACGCACTGGATGAGTATGTGTGTGTGTGTGTGCGCGCTGGTCTGAACACAGCTCAGAGCGCAGGGGATAACAAGGAGTTTGTTGTTGGCCTTGAGTGCCCGGAGAGGCTGGAGTCGTGGCAGCTCTAGCGCTCTCAGTTCACGGACGTAGCCCTCAGCTGTCGAAGCTGTCGATGCTGCCTCCGCGCTCATTGTGGTTCCACAGTGGTCTGCCCATTAGCAAGCGAGGCCTGTGTAATGATTGTGTGTGTGTGTGTGTGTGTGTGTGTGTGTGTGTGTGTGTGTGTGTGTGTGTGTATGTGTGTGTGTGTGTTGCGATACAGTCTAAGAAAGCATGGTGGTCCAAGTCTGAGTTGTTGTTAATAGAAGTGGGGTGTGTGTGTGTGTGTGTGTGTGTGTGTGTGTGTGTGTGTGTGTGTGTGTGTGTGTGTGTGTGTGCATCTGTGTGCACTTGCGAGTGTCTGTGTGTGTGTGTGTATGTGCAAATGCGGCTGGCACAAAGGCTTTGTTTGTCTGAATGTTTGCAAAAAAAAAAACTTTCCAATGTAATATCTGCTCAAATTTACTTTTACATACAATTGTAGCAATAAATTCAACAATGTATTTAAACTTAAATGATTCAATATTTAAAAAAAAATATATATATATATATATATATATATATATATATCAGAATCCCTTAAATTGAATTTATAAAGGTGACTAAAAAACTTAAACTGACTGCATCCCCAACTGACTGCATGTTTATTTTTATAGTAATCTGCACAAAATAATTACAAGAATCTAAACACTGCCAGCAAATTGTGTTGAAAGTGCAATAGGAAATATTGCTTTATATTGCAAGTTTACCATCAAGGAAGGGGTGAACAAAAAAAACAAAACACATTTGATCTCACACCAGTGACCACACTAAAAATATTTGAAATGTCTTTCTGATTTCCATGTTCTTAATAACAAAATTCCAAAGGAAGAGGACATTTTTTTTATTACAGCAAAGATTTTTCATATGTATTCTATAGAAGTGACTCATTCCACGGGGGGAAACAAAGTTTCACACGGTGAGATTTTTTTCTCTCTCCATGTATCAAGCTAAGGTTTACTTAATTACAACCTTCAGGCAACGCAGGAACCCTTTTTTAAATTCTGGGAATGTTAATATGCTAAATAATGCAGATCCCTGACTCGTCAAGCATGAGACACACATCTGGCCGCTTACCATTTAAATTACAGCAAAATAATAATAAAAAAAAAAACGAGACAGATAGAGATGAAAAAAGAAGAGAAAAAAAATAAAATGAGGTTGAGGATTTAAAAAAATAAGCACTTCAAAGGTACCGGCATATACATATATATATATATATATATATCAATAATATATTCCTGATTCAGTTTGAATTGATCTGTTATGTCTGTTATTACAAACCCAGATTTTCCAGGTCAATTTAGATTTTCTGTTATATAATTTTATAATATAGAATTGTTTCATATTTTCCATATTTCAAAATAATGATTTCAATGTAACAGTTGTTTTATATATGACACAACAGTACATGTGGATATCATGGTGTACATATTATTCAACTGTCTGTCTTTCACTCACAAGACATCACTTCTATCTTTTTTTTTGTGATGCAGGGAAAAATTCCTCTTCAGGAGCGATTTCTGGAAATACAAGAGAGAAGGGTGAACCGTGCAGAGTGAAAGCAGAGGGTCGGACTCACTGCAAGGTAACAGTTTGATTTC
Source organism: Microchirus variegatus (assembly GCF_963457635.1). Lineage (NCBI taxonomy): Eukaryota > Metazoa > Chordata > Actinopteri > Pleuronectiformes > Soleidae > Microchirus > Microchirus variegatus. Next base: position 15,975,715 of record NC_139816.1, read on the forward strand.
CTGGGAAGTGTTCCCACCCTTTTTAGAATGCTTCCCCCTTTGCCTTCCCTTTTTTGTGCCCTCTCTACAGCCCCATCTCGCACCTCGCTGGCTTATTATCTAAGATTTGTCAAAATACATTTCACACTAACAGGTATTTTTTAGCCTTCAAAGCCCGTTTTGATCTGCTTGTCAAGCCAAAAGCAGCTCGAATTCTATGAAATCAGTGATGCCAGCAGGCCTCCTTTCTTTTTTCTCCAAGTAACTTTAAACACGCCACTTCCTGTGCTACAGAGGACTTAAGCCAAATTAATCAAAGTCTGCATGTTACCTGCCATACTTTGAAGTAATAATTACAAAATGACTCTGCACGCTGATGATCTGACATCGTTGCCTCCTAGTCTGTCCCTGCCATTGTGCTTCCTCTGTGGCCTTTTGTTGTGGTTTGACTCTTGAGGTATTCAAAAGCCTGTGAACAACAGCGAGTCTCACACACATATAGACCTCCTCTCTTCCTGCCTCTCTCCTCTGTCCCTCCCAGTCTTTATTCTTCCTAACTTCCCTCTTCACACCGCCATTAATCAGTGAATGACCTGTTAAATAAATGAGTTTGTTGATATGAGGTTTTATTTCTCTGCAGCCTCTGTAGACCATGTCTCCCCCCCCCCCTTTCATCTCCTCTTGGCCCTATCTTTAAAACCTTGCTAAATCTGTCAAATGTCGTGGTGTGAAACCCAGTTGTCTAATGATTAAGTGGAGTGATCTCCAACCTGCCCCAGCCTGGGAGTGCTAGGGATCAGATTTCAACCCTTCAACCTGCAGTGCAGGCCTAATTAAAATGAATTTTCTCCAGGCGACCACTTTGCCCACAGGGCAGGAATCCAGCTATATACAGAATCTGCTCTTAAGGTATTGCATTAAATTTATTGTGGGGAGACACCGGAGAACTTTGCAGTTTATATATCTCGGGCATTTTTTCTCCCTGCTTTCGCTCCCTCTCCTTTCCACCTTTTTATTGTGATCATCACTCTGGAATCCAAGCTTGCTTTGGCAAAGATTGCCCTATGAAAACTGATGGAGCCTTTATGGAGCTCTGCCCATTTACTACTTCTTAGGCCTAGTTTATCTCAGAGAGACAAGGAGCGAGAGAGACGGAGGAGAAGGCAAGGAGGGAGGGGAAAAAAAAGAAGAATAAATGAGAGAATTAGAGTGACATAGGGGCGGAAGAAAGAGAAAGGTTGCTTATTCCAACTGTGGAACTCATTAACATACATCAGTGAGTATTTCACAACTTCAAGCAGAAAGGCACTAAGCCCACCCAAGGGCAACACACGCGGGACTGACAGGGCCAGGGAAAGCAAGCCGTTAACATGTTGGCGGCTTAACAAATAATATCTGCACCCGAGTACCTTGGTGAAATATTTAAAACCCCACTTCCTAACTCCATTTGACTGTGTTTAGAATGATGACAGTAAACGACTTGTGTGGGAAAAAAAAACAGAGCCAGCTGCTCAAATATCACATATTTAACACCACCGTCACTGTACACACATTTTCCCAAATGAACTCAGCTTGAATGATGGCGTGCCGTATGTGATTTTGCCGTCATTCTTGTCTCGTGTCAATTGAGGCGCGGCTGAGATATAGGAGAGGCGCCAAAGTGCCACGCACACTGTCACTGTCACCGTGTGCATCCCCCAAGATAAATTCACAGGCCCGTTTCCTGCTTTGATTACAAATGACATCCGCATGTGTTCTCCCCCGATTTCTGCCCCTCACAGAAGAAGCCAATCAAGAAGACAAATAGCTGCGGCCCCAGCATGAGCAGCAGCAGCGTAGCGCCTCGGCAGGCAGACAAACAGAAGATGCAGCATTCAGTGGAGAACCTCTCCACTGAGGAGATGGAGGAGTATACGTTCTCCCTACAGTAAGTCTCACCACTCATTATCCTGCCTCAGCCTTGCAAAATTCAAACGGGAAAGACCTGGGCGACAAGCGGTTATACTCGGATGTGCATGGCATCAACCAGACAGACGCTGACAACAACGTGCGCAGATGCAGCAGTCGCACAACGTTCAAGGGAAATCAAGATTGTATTTGCTACGGCTTTAATTTTATACAGCTTAATGTTAATGTGTTGACAAGCAAGTCACTCAAGTAAAGTCGTTTCCAGAGCTGCATGTCATGAAAAATGGGACATAATATAAAAGTTTCAGGGAAAGAAGGTAATTTCTCCCAGACATTATCTTATTCATTTTATATTTTATAATTAAAAAGGTCACTGTCCCCCTTTCAGCCCTTTGGACTGCACGGATTACATTATATATATATATAAAAAAATCATATTTAGTAATATTTTTGAAAAATAAAACATCACACAAAGTACCAAAACTAAATCAAACAAAAGAAATTTGTTAGAAGAATTTATTTTTGTCCCCCTGCCTCAGCATGGCTTACAGCATTTGATTTATAATGAGAAAAATGAAAGTGTGAAATATAAACAAAGAAGGAAGAACAGGACTCCAGACACCTTGGCCAAATTTGTTAAAAAGCATAAATGTAACAAGGTACAACATCGTCTGCCCACGGAGCATCAGAATAGGCTGAAAGCAAAATTGCTTATTTCAACCCCCCCCACCCCTCTTCCCCAAAGAAAAAGTCACACGTTTGTTTTTATTTGAGCATCAACTAAATTAAGGGGAGGGGACATGGACACTACTGCATGGTAGCTGGGGGAGTAAAGAGAGGGAGTCTATGTGTGAGAGAGTCTCTCCCCGGAGACTTAAAAGAACCCATGTTTCCTCATTTCTGGGAGTTGGTAATTTATAGCTGCTGGTCACATATTAAACAAGATCAGAGACTACTCCCTGACATCTTCTGAACATACTTGGGGAATTCAAATGATTACCAGCGTATCCTGCCAATAAATGACGACACAGAGACTGAGTCTGGAGGGAAAGTGAATACAAAACGAAACACAGAACCCATGTAGGCTGCACACAAAAGGGACATAATTAAATGGTTTTCACGATTATTCATAGTGGGACTTTTCACTTTCGGAGCAGTTGTCGGGTTTCTGTCAGTTCAAGGCAAGGACTGTGTTTGAGTTAGAGAGTTGTTCTTGTACATCTTAACAAAAACATGCTTTCCAGTATCTCTAGGCTAAAAGGTTGCTTCTGTGCTCTCACCTAATCAGAAAGAAATCATTAGTATGATACGGTCTGCATTTTGGCTTTGACTTTTTTATTTGTAATGACCGTGCCATCTCTATGTACGTTCTGTATTCATACTGCTGTGATTGGGGGATATTACTGCCATCTATTGAGTCACGAGAGACTGAGCTCATTGAGATTTGTTACAGGGTATTTAAACACAAACGTACAAATCAGATGCAGCAGACAGTCTGAATCAATAAGATGAACAACTCTACAATAGTCTGATGATCATACAGATAGATGTGTATGAATGTATTTATGTCCACGGCACGTCACTCTTAAGAGAACTTTATTCAAAGTCTAAATAAATGGATGTATTGAAACCGATTTCATACTCCACATTATGTACTCACAAGATCAATAAGTTCCATGTTAGGACAAGCACATGCATCTGTTTTCGGAAAGGGGGGGTTCCTTAGAAGATGAAATAATAGATGAAAAATATTATCATAAATAGATGAAATCCTTGTTTATCAAAATATAAAACACTTATTCAAAAGTATTCATTCATATGTAGCCATCAATGTATATTGAATGTCTTTTGCTTCTGTTGCCAGGATCAATTTCTCTTCATTTATTCTACTTTTCACTCCATTTAAAGCACTTAACGCTCTATAATGTCAAAACAAGAGGAATATCAAATAACTCCATTACTGCAAGAATTGGCAACTGTGAACCTATTCTGTGCAAAAAAAAACAGAGATTCTTTCTTTCTTTTTCTTACTTTCTTGCAGACTTCCGATGCTGCTGTCTGTCTGTTTGAACATGCATGAAAGTCTCTTGCCGTTCCAGCGTTTTTGATGTCAACGTAATCTTTACCGCTTTTTTTTCCCCCCTCACAGAGCAACACCGAGCTAAATCAAAGCACCTGATTCAATATGGGTTTTGTAATTCGATAGGGCCAATTTAATGCCTTTGGATCATGTGTTCACTTCCAGCAAACATGGCCTATACTCAAAATAAATTAGTTTTACACTATAAAGGTATAGAGAGGTTCTCTACACGAGGCACCCCATCAAATTTTAAGCAATTGGTATTCTTGTTTTTTGTAGGAAAACCGTTCATCCTGTGTTGCGCCTGTTCATGCATCTATGATCCTTGTCAATTACCCTCAGCATTTTGTCTCATCAATGTCACCTATGTATTTTTTTTTCTACTCTGATATTGAAGAGAGAAAAGTGTTTTAATCAAAGTCATTCTCACACAGCAATTAGGTCTAATTAGTCCAATTATCAAGATTCTAATTACACTGAAATATACCCCCTAAATCTCATATCAATTATAGGATGTTTGACTTGTCCTGATCAGGAGAGCCTAAGAGATAAAGAGTTAAGACAAAGCTTTGTGTGGAGGTAGAACAGCAAAGTAAACTCATCCTCCTGAGGCCACAGACTGTAGGACTGATCCCATGTGTCCCCAAAGTGTTCAGAGTGTGGGGCCATTTGGGGATTCATCACTTAACCTTTACCAATTTGTTTTATACTCAGAAGTGTTTTGTTATTGATTATGATGTCATAATTGTTACACCCTGGTGTTTAAATGAGAATAGTGATATGTCAAAATAGACACAGTTTTAGAAATCAGGTTAAAGTGAGCTATCATCACTTTTGTTGGAGTTTGGATCAAAGTAACCGGTAAAAAGTTATCATCATCTGCATTCTAATATTTGCAAACACTGTACACAAATATGCATCGACATGCACAGTATGTTACTAAAGTGCATGCAATACACATACATGAACACATGCTACCACACACACACACAACTCACACAGTCTGTCTTGCTGTGGCATCAGTGGGAACACACTGACCTAATTTCCCCCAGTTAGCTCGCCTCGTTGGGGACTAACGTTCCTCTGCACCCATTTCCCCCAGCCAAGCCTATCAGAGCATTCACTCACTGTGTGTGTGTCTCTATCTCTCTATCTCTCTGTGCCCTCCATCTGTTTCAGTCTGCATACATGCGCAGGAGCGAGATTAGCAGTTAGTTAGATTATTCGGGGGGCCGCTTGTCTACGCAGGGTCGAACACTGCACGGGATTTTCTCGATAAATCGTTGATACCATATGCCCTGCAAAGACATTCCTTGTGCTACAGAGAGACCGCCACGGAAAGAAACCGAGGTTAGCCTGCAGAAGAAGTTGCAAAAAGAGAAAAGCACCTGAAATAACAGCTAGTTCCAGACTGTCAATCCCCTGCACACTGCAGCTCCGAATCACAACTCAGTGCAAGGGTCAATCAATTCTGATGTAATGCTGGTAGGAGAGGTGGGTGGAGATGGCAGTGCTGGTCACCCCTTGGTCTCCAGTGCTTCCCAGGGCTCTTTCCTGTTCTGAAGGAAGGAGAAGGAATGTGTGTGTGTGCATGCAGCGTGAGTGCGTGCATGTTTGAAAGAGAGGCCCCTGGCTACCGCAACCGAGTGCACATGTTAGGGTTTTGTGTGGCCAGACGCGCCCTAGGTCACTTCTGATCTCGCAGACACACACATACACAATCAACGTGTTGCTTCCTTTATGGAAATCAGAGCTGTCAGCTCCCTGACAGGCTAACATTGCAATATGACTGGTTAATCTACAGTGATATGGGTGTCAGTCAGAGCTGACTGCGGTCCCATTGGTGGTCCGGGTCAAACAAATGTCTTTCCCACCCTTATGTATCATTTGAGAGGTTAGGATAGAGAAAAAAAAAAAAAACTGACAGCAACTGTGTGAGAGAACATATGAGTGAGTGTGTGATTCGTGCGTGAGATACTGTGTCTGTGTGTGTGTTGGAGACACAGGCCAGAGGTGACACTTCCCTCACACTCCTCTTTTTTTTTTAGCTGTAATCACCCTGACATAAACATCTGAAAAAGAAGGCAAACGTCAATAAACAACTCCCCGACATTTCAGACGTCGATTTGCACATGCAGATACATATTAGCTAATGCACTTTAGTACAAACATTCACTAATATACTGTGCCTTGTGCAAATAAATATGAACTTTTGTGAAAATATCACAGACGGCTCTAATAATGTCGCTGATGAGTTACAATGTTTATTTACACAAGCGCCGCGTGATCCATGTCACATCTTCTATTATTGTAACCACAACAACAAAGCAAAATGAACCCAAACCACGATCTTTTGTTCATTTCATCAGATTAACATCAACATAACATCATGTGTTTATTGTTGTCACCAGTAGTACAGAGGTACAGAGGTCCAGTACACCCGCTGCTGGTAGCTACACTCATACAGGTCAAATTAGTGTTACCATGACAACACATATCTGGTCCGCCTGTGCCTTTGTTACGCCCTTAGAGGTCATATCAAGAGGTACAGGGACAAGTGACCTATATGAGGTCATTTTGTTTGCAGGACTTTTTAACATAAGTGTTAAAACAAACCCATACTTCACAGTGTTTTCCCAGACCTCAGCAGAATTACTGTGATTGTAGACGAACACAGTGATACAGCAGAAATGTATCTGAGCGTATTAACATATAGAATATGTTTAAGATGTCAACGCCTTTAAAGAAAACAAGAAGAGGCTCATGACATTCTGCATTTACTGGTAGAACAGAAACAGTAACATGGATTCAGGAGCTGCAGATACCATGTTTTCTATGTGACATTGGATTTGTGACTTTCTTCCTGTTTTTTTCCCACCTTTCTTTTTTATCCATAACTCTTTTAATTGCTCTCTACATACATATATAAATGTAACATGTGGCCTCTATGGCTCATAATTACTGGCTCTTTCCCACCAGTTAATTTTGCCTTATCTCACTTTCTCTGCGTGTAATTTTCTCCATCTTTCTCTTTCCATCCTTCCCTCATTCTCCCTGTGTCTCTATCTCTCTGGTGACAATGTCCTGCAGTAATGAGGCAAGGTCAGAGAAGTGAAATCCATTTAAATACTGATGCAACTCTCTGGAGGCCCATACTCTGCAGCCTGTGCAGCACTCTTCCCTGTACGCCTCACCCAAATTGATGAATGGATAGATTTCCCCTTGAACACCTATTATTTGTCCTGCACTCAACATTCAACTGTTGCAGGTTTACTTGCACAATGTTTTTGTTTTTCTCAGTGCCCAGAGAAAAAAAAAAAAAGGTTTATGGAGAAGAAAACAACCTGTTCTTTATTGTTAAGGAGTAGTTGAAGTAACAGTTTGTGTAATGAGTGCTTGGGAAGTCCCCGTGTGTTTGCTGATCCCAGGTGCATCTGCATTTGAATTGTTTCCACCCTAGTTTATGGTGCACCAAGGGACCTGCCATTTCCATGTTTTAATCCCCTCTTGTGCTAAGTCAGGCGCTCCATAAAAACACCACATGTTGCACGGCAGTGATACAGCTACCTCATGTATTCATTTAAACTATTCCAAGGTGTGTGAGAAGGCCAGCAAACATTTTGCAAGAGGGATTTGTTTGGCCAGAGCTTTGCTGGACGACGGACGGCTCTTTGGCCGACGGCTCAAACAATGAATAGAGAAAAAATTATTGTATTGGAGAAATTTCATTCATAACCATGCGTTTGGATATGAGAATGGACTAGTCTGTATTTCATCATCGTCTCTGACTTTTGTATCATGATAATATGCTTGTTCTTGGCCATATGGTAATAGGCAGAGTAATGAGTCATGAGCTTGTTGCCCGATTGAAAATGTTCACAATTTACTACAGGGATAAATCAATATCACTTTCATATCAGTGCAGTAAAGTATAACATTACAGTCGGCAGCTGATTAGCTCAGCCAGAAAAAAAACAGGAAGTAACTTAACTGCTGTCCAAAGATAGAACTCATACTACCGTTAACAAATGGTATTCTATTTAATATTAAAAGCAAAAGCTATTAAAAAATGCACAATTTTTAAGCATTATCTTATCATCATCTTGCATTAATGACCTTTGGTTTGGTAGACTACGTAAAACACCCAACCAGTGCTGACCTTAATGTCCATCCATCTATCACTTGATTTGTGGTTAAATGTTACGTAGCCATCAATTTATTTATATCCGGCCGAGATTCAGTGCAACAACTGCATCTCACGCACGGCGAGCTGATCAACAACAGAGCACTCGTGGCCTTTTCCCCGTGCCTTCCTGCGTACGAGAAGCGTTGTAAAAATGAGCAGCCAACTATTAGTCAAGCATGGATTCCTAATTAAGTGGAACATATTTTTTTTTCACTGCCTCTGATTATTATTATGCTTCTCCTCCACTCCCTGTCAGCAAATAATTCTGATCATTTGGCCATGCATTGTTATACGAGTTTAATTACATGCTGATGGACTTTGGTCGCGCAGCTGAGTCACAATTCCATAACTCTCTTTTAACTGCACTCCAAATACCTGCCACTCTACTCCCATATCATCAGTAAAACTCATTTATGTGTCTTCGTGCTTCGCCAGGGTCTCTGTAAACAACAGTGCTTTTAAAGCCCTCGAATGGTGAGGTAATTGTTCCTGGAACAATTATGATTTTGAACCAAAAAAATGAGGTGACGGTGAGGAGGGAGTGCACAATAGAAATAGAACTAATAGCAACACAAATTCTGAATGTCTTGGAGGCATAACATAAGGCTCTTGCCCACTTGTTTCTTTGCACATACACACATTCAGGGGTGCTTTGGAAAATCAGACCAGCACAATGACCGGCGATTATCATTTATTACATCTCGCAGAAGCAGGTTTTTGTGGTTTCCACTTGTGTGAAATATCCCTGCATTGTATTTGCCCCAAGTGTTTAAAACCCTGCTTGCATGCCAGTCCCTTTGTAACGGCAACAAAAAGGCAGTTAAAGTTAAATGTATGAATACACAAGCAGAAACCTGCAGACCGTGTCTGTAAAAGAATACATACAGACTGGTAATCAGAGCAGTATATGCAAAACTGAGACGCACATATATTCCTAACGACAATTCGAGACAATGCACATGGTAAAACGTTGAATGTAGTGATTGTGAGCAGCTCTGTAAAGGTCAGTCAGGTGTGTTCATATATCACTCAGTCTGTGTGTGAGAGTTTATGAAGAAGTTTATGCACTGGAGTCTTGCAGTGCATCCAACTGCTTTCTAGAGGCATCATCAAATGTGTAGGTCATCACTGGATGACCTGTTACTGCCTCGACTCTATACATGCACCTGTTGTCATATATACAATATATAGTGTACATGACATTATAACAGTGATGTGGATTATATTTCCTACATCAAAACTCCAATGCAAAGTTCTAATCTGTGATTAAAGCTGCAGTATGTAACTACTGCAAATGTTGCTACCGCTCCATGCCTCGTGAAGGGCTTTCTGAAAGGACAACTTTAGGTCCATATTCCAACCATTCTCTTTCAACGTTCATCCCAGTATCACACTACATCACTTAATTCCTTAACTGAAAGTTTGCCGTCCTCTTACTTTACTAGCGTAATCAGTCCTGATAAAAAACGCACAGAAACAAAACCAAAACACTGCTTTACTGAGAAACAGAAAGAGGGTCACGTGGAGCTGATAGGCTTAATCAGCAATGTGTGAACTCTTCTTGCAATGGTTTGAATGAAATGGTTCACAATTTAACCTGTCTGCGACCATCCTGTCATCGCGGACTGGCAATCTGTACAGGGTGTGACCCCACCTTGCAGTCCTATGTCAACTAATATTGGCACAGCACCCCCCGCGACCCTCATGTAGAAGACAAATGGATGGACACTGGAAAGCAGAGAAATAGAGCTCTGCGTCCATATACTTGTCATTACTGGACTCAGCAGCACGTCACACCTTTGTGATGTCAGTTTCTCAGCACTGTAATTCCTTACTGGTTGAATAATTGCCAAATATCAAAAGTGAAAGTTATCTTGAAAAATGTAAACATACATATATATATATATATATATATATATATATATACACATATATATGTATATATATACACATATATAATATGTATATATATATATACATATATATTATATATGTATATATATATATACACATATATATATATATATGTGTATATATATATATATATACACACATATATATATATACACACATATATATATATATATATATATATATATACACAATACTACTGCCATAAAATCAATATAGATCCAGACAGCCTCATTATTGTGATGGTCATAAGAAGGTTCAAAGTTACACACTCCTGCTTTAAAGGTGCCATATGTAAGAAAGTGGCCAAAAACTGTTACTACATTCAAATTCAAAATACCTGTCTTTTAGGTTTCGTTTTCTGAATGTAACTGGCAAGCCAGTTCGGCAGCTGAGACTGGTGGCGCCACATTCCAAAACCTAATTTTCAAAACATAAGCATGATTTGCAGTCTGCAAAATATTTTTTTTTAATGCAAATATTTTGGCTGTACTCTTGTTGTTGGTGAGTTCAGTTTGTTATATGAACATTATTCCTGAGTCTCTGTGACATTAGGAGGATTTTGTGGCCGATTGCTTTAGATTAATTACATAATGCACCTTTAAGGAATGACATAACCGTGCAGTTTGTGCACATTTGTTACTGCAAAGTTTACATAATTTATGACTTCATAACAAAAAAAAAAGAGACAAATACGACTTCAATCCAAAACAAAAGCCTAATCAGCATTCTCCAAAATGACATGCACACAAAGAATCTTCAGCTCTATCTCTCGACACCTAAGACAATCAAACATGCATAATCACCACAACACTCTGTGCATCTGGGCCACTGAGGAAACAGTCATGTTATCTGTCAATCTTTTAAGACTATTTTCTCCCTCTATTTGTTTTCTTTCTCTATTTCCCCAACAGCAAGCCGTTCTCTCACTATGTGGGACATGATATGTGGTTTTGGCACATTTATAAACAATGCCGGTGGCTCTCAAAATAAGAAAGTGACAGAAAATAATCCTCCAAATAAAGGGATAAATCCAATACTTTAAGTGGCCTTAATCTGGAGGGTTTAAGCCATTAGGGCTATGCAGAGGGATTCAGAGAGTTACCTTCACTCTCATCGGCCCTAGAGCCTTCTCACAGTAAATCTGCTATTTAAAATGTAACATTCCACGTTACTTCTCCTCTCCCCCTGCCCCCTGCCTCTCATTACCCATGCCATCGTAAAGGTTTAATACAGTTCAGGGGTTGCTATTCATTGGTGTGTTTTCTTTTAAGAGCACAGCTATTTGTTGTCATGGTTCACAACATTTTGGGACACAGTGTGGGAAACGCAGTCCAGAAGATGGTTCTTGCACCAATGGGTGACAGATATACACTAGTTAAAACCGATTAACAGGCCTTGGCGCAGTCTACTTAGGTTTAAAGTGGGTGATGAGTCTTTTTTTTGTCATGCTATGATGACATGAGAATAAGCACAAATAAATTACAGAACTAAAAGTGTGAGGCAACAGCTTCTGGCCTGGATTACACAAAAATCAACTGAAGTTAAAATGTAGTTTTATGTGTCAGTATAATGCATGCCTATTGACATTATGAGTTTAATCTCTGGGTCGCCATGTCACATGCAATCAGCTGTGCAGGAGACAAACTGTGATATTGGAATGAAATATCCTCCTTTCCTGGAAGATAAAAAAAAAAAAAAAACACAACTTCACCCGCAGCCTTTCCCTGTATTGTACTTTTGTAATTGCAGGAGCCATAATGAAATCAATTCAGTGGTGATAACAGATTTCACATCATGTTACTTTGGAAGAGGACACCACGTGAAGATATCTAAAAATATTCCTCTTTCATGCATCATCAATATCTTCATTATATGAGAGAGGGGCATCACGTTGGATTTGCTTTTTTTCTTTTAATGCCACTTGACAGGAGAGCATCTTGTCTCCGTCTGTGACACACTGCTTTTTTGTCTACTCGGAAATTCCACTTTTGCAGACAAGCGGAAAGCAGTTTTTATGCCCCACAATGAAACAAGTCGCGATAAAGCTCGGAACAGAAGGGAAGTGCCTTTGTCACAATCATGACAGATGCGGGAACACATTTAGGTTTTACATCGGGCCGATGCAACACTGGAACAATGCACTTAACACACTATCACAGTAAAATTAGCTTTTTCTTTTTCGCAGTAATCTGAGGGAAAAACAACACATTTCTTGACAGTCTTAAGCTCTGTATAAACCATCTGAAAAAGAGTCTATCACTGATGCAATGGAAATACTAAGTTGGAAAAGGTAACATCCAGACTGCAAGATAAAGAGACAGAATGACAAAATATAGTGAAATCTGTCTGAAAGTTATAAGGAATTATATTATCTGTCAATCCTTTGCTACAGAATTAATACTGCAAATTCTATGGACATGATATATAGTTAAAAGTGCAAAATGGACATTACATAGGCTAATTAACTGTATTTCTTGTGTTTTAATAAATATTGTAAGTTAAATAAAAAGCAGCCTATTTCCCCATTGCAATCATTTATATTAAGATGTCTTTAATAAGGAAGCATTGTTCAGTTTATAGTTTGTTTTCACACCACACACTGCTCGCTAATAGTAACAGATTATTAATAGTATAGCATATAAAAAAATGGCCGTGTCCTCAGCTGAGCTAATGTGAAATGAGAAATAAATTGATGCAAAGTATTTCTCCTGACCTCGTGTCTCACTGAGCTCATACAGAAAATATACAACGCAGTGGTAAACATGTCTTTTTTCAGTTTTCAGTCCTGTATATACCATCTCATAAAGAGTAGATCACAGAGACAATGTTAAATAATCCAGACAACAAGATAAAGAGAGAGTATCTCACTGACCTCATACAGAAAATGAATATAAAATATGTAGTGATGACATGACACCTGAACTATGTGCATGCATCCACCCAGCGAGATTACAACTTCAAATAATTTAACACTTCACAGATTGTGCTCACCTCACAGAGAGAACAATTATTATTATCTGTTAGTGGTTTTTTTCGTGTTTTTAAAAAAAATGCAACTATGGGACTGTTTGTATTTCAGCAGCGATACAAGCACGGCAGGAAAAAAAAACAAAAAAACACAATGCTGCATTTTGATGCAAGTCTAGCCTAATTATTTGGACAGAGGAGGAGAAAGCAATACAACTGATTCTGTTTTTCTTTCCTTTTGCTTGTTTTCTGTCTTTAGGCAGTGTATCATTTTCCCTAGACACACACTACAAAGTGAATTATAACTTTGTTCTGGGACACAGTGGTAAGACACTGGGATGTCCACAGGCAACGGCCTTAAGTCACTGTCTGTGATACTAAGCAAATCTCTACTGTATACACCTATTTTACAGCCGTGGTCTAATTATTGTCAGCCAGAGGATAGGGGTCATCGGTGTCAGCTTGCGTTAATGTGTGCAAAACATAATGCGCATATAGGTCCACGCACATTGTAACACTATCTGCGCATTTTAATTTGCTTCACACACTGTATTGCAGTTGTACAGTAATATATGCAAAACAGGTTTTTGGATATGAACATTCATTTTCTTAAACTCTTCTCGCTCCTTTCCTCCACTCTTCCATCTGTACCCTCTGTATGAAAGAGAATAGTTGAGCAGACCTGACAAAGGGCGGCACAGAGGAGGCAGAGGTGCTAAGGGAAGCCGAATACTGCTGGAAGGGATTCCTATCTGTGTGTGTGCTATGTGTGTGTGTGTGTGTGTGTGTGTGTGTCAGTTTGAATACTGCACTTCCCCACCTTTAATGTGAATGTGATTCATTCATCAATTTAAATACTACATGTAATACAAAGACCTGAACGATAAATCCTTAAATCTTGTCATTAGATCTAGTGTGGTGTCTCACGGTTATGCCTGCCAGGGTGTATTTAATGTAAATACAATGCAAGTGTTTGTGTGTCAATTTAATCTGGTTTTATAACTGAAAACGTGTGGATTTAAATAAAACTGTTAAAAGAAAAAATATCATGTCCTTAAACAGAGCAGCACTGACGGGACCTGGTTCCCGTGCCCCGTGTCTGTCCGATCGAGCCCGCTTGGCCCTCCACATGCTGTCGTTCGACCTTGGCCTGCCGTTGCTGGGGCAACAGCCGCGTACTAGCTGGCGTGGCTGTGTTCGAAAGCTCAGCCTCATTATGCTGCTGATGGCTTTGATGTGGTTTGTGAGGCTCTACCTGCATTACTGCAGCCAGTGGCTCTACCTCCAGGCCATAGCAGTTCCTGTCAACAAGTGAGTTTGCTTCCTTTGATATCGCCCTACACACACACACGCACGCACACACACGTACATATGGGTGGTGGGGAGCATATGGACACACATGCACGAATACAGAGCGGACTGTCTTGTACATAGGCCCCATTAGAGCTGACATAAATCCCTTTACATGCAGGACAGACACATACGTAGATTGTTGAAGCATAGAGGCAAATTCCATTTACACACACGCACCTCAGCAGACCTACATGCAAGCTCAGAAACACATAAACGCCAACTATGGAGGAGGTGAAATGGGACGTGGAGAGGAGTGGGGCAAGGAGAGGAAAAGGGTGTCCATCGCGCGCACACACACACACAATAGATATATACGCCCAAATCATCGGTTTGGAATCCCCCGTTAACATTTTTACAAGACTCTCTTGATATCAACAAACCATTGTTTGGAGGAGTTTGTTGATTTCACCACACGGCCGAAAGCCCCAAAAGGCTACATTATTTGGAAGGAATTTATTGTTATTATTTGGTACACAGCATTGATAATAAATGGCAATAAAATACTACAGAACTGTTAAATCACATTGCAGCCTAGCATATGGTGCCGATTTAATTCATCACTATAAAACGAGCTGGCTGCAAACATGCATGCGGGCAGGTTTTTATTACGATAACATGTGGGGTGCAAACATCACACATTAAATCACGGAAAAGTGATAGAGGAAGGCAGATAGAAGAAGACAATGGCCAAATTGAAAGAAAAAAAGGGGATGGACTGAGGGGGTGGATGGGAGGTGGAAAAAAAAATGAAAATGCGAAAACAGAGGGGGTCAACGTTGGATGACATGTTCCACATGTCCGAATCTGCTGCTCTCCCTTCGAGCATTTCTCTCTCTCTCTCTCTCTCTCCACACAATAGCCAGAACTGATGGTCCCCAGTGACAGAGAAAGAGAGAGAGAGACCAAGTGACATTAAGAGTGGCTGATGTGAGGGCAGCCGCCCTCCTCTCTTATTTCACTGTCTCTCCACCTCAGTCTCTTAATATTCCTGTGATGCATCAACAGACACCACTTCAGTCTTTTGGAGTATCCGTCCCCATGTTGTTGCAGTAACTTTACATTTCTTTTTCTTTTTCTTTGAAACAAGTAAAAGTAGTAACTCAACAGTCTAACGAGTGTAGTGTTCAAAATTATTGCCTTATTGTGACTCCGCCAAACTGCACGTCAGGGTGCAGGTCATTTTGTTCAGAGACTATCAATATTCTGCATTACTGAGATGTAATAAACCAACCTACAGTAGAAGCATACGTGCCACAAATCTTGACACATAAAACTACAATGAATTACAAGCGTCGGTTTTGGTCAGAGGAGAGGAGAAGTTACAGCGGGAGAAACGCACCTGCACTGAATGTGTCGCATGCTCACATACTTTAAGGTTATTCATCAATCCATTTTCTATTGCTTTATCCTGTACATGAGGGTCACAGGGGCACTGTGCCAATCTCAGCCAACATAGGGTGATATGTAGGGTACACCCTGGACAGGTCGTCAGTCCATCGCAGGGCCACATAGAGACAAACCACCACTCTCAATTTACCTAATCCCCATATTGCATGTTTTTGATGTGTGGGAGAAAACCCATACACACACACACACATGGGAGAACATGGAAACTCCATGCAGAAAGGCCCTTGTTCTTTAAGGTTATTCATAAGCGAGTGAATTATGAGAAACATCACTTTAACTACACGGATTCTTCACGTCAGAAACGTGATTCAGATACTACATAATACATATATGGAATTATGCAGCCATTGAGATGAATTTAAGCCTGTATTTAAGCTCCACCCAAAACTATATCGACTAAAATCAGTGACAACTTAGCAAATCTGTCCTGAAGGTGCACACACTGGGCCTCATACAGTCATTATGGCTCAGCCAAATCTTCTAGCTCGTGTATCTCTCCAAGGGATCTTCTTTTTTTTCTTTGTAATTGAACTGTAAGAAATATTGAACTAAGTAGGCAACTGCAACTATATAAAATCAACTAATCCCTGTAATTCTGCACAATATAACGTTTTTTTTTTTTTCCCCGATCACTGCAACTTTTCAGCAAACTGCTGATTAAAGCATCTGTCTTGTTTTTGGTTAGGCAGTGCTCCTCTCTGGATATCCAAACTCAGTCGATTTTTTTTTTCTTTCTCCTGGCTGTAAGGATTCCCCAGTGGAGCTGATGTGAAATAAGGCAAACACAGCATGAAGTTGGTCGTATATCCCTGCTCAGGTGTTTTCTAACCAATCAGAGCGGACCACGTTCACACATAGTCACTAAAGAGGAGATTAACACATGTAAATTGCTTCACATTCTTACATGTGGAACATTTAACAGATTTGCCTGAGATAAAAAAGCAATGGACCTTTACTGTCAGATTAATGGACAGAATCTGAGATGCTCGACTGTTGGAGCAAATCAGATGGAAATTAATGAGCAAAAACTGGACCTTTCCTCTCCCACCACTGGCTTTACCTCCTCTTGACTGATGGCAAGATTAAGAAATTCATGAGGCTTGCTGTGAATGGGGAGCCTAACATACAACAGGGGGCCTGAGAGAGCTCCGTCACTGAACAGCATAGGTGTTAATACAATTACTTGTGGGTTAGGGTTAGAGTTGTCGGTCTGTCAGACTGATTTTGCGACTTTATTTTTTCCATTTTCCATTAATTAATATGTATACAAATTATAAATTAGCTTCTAATACATATTAAATGAAACCAATGTCATAAATAAGGAAGCACAAACTGGTAAAACAACCAATTATAATGTTTATCGTCATTCAACTAATTAAATGTGATTGAATCAACCATTAACGATATAACATAGTGTGAGAATTGCTGGATATGGCTGCCCTTGAGCTGCAAAGCATCACGAACACAAATATGCGTCACCCACATTGACACATGCACACAATTCCCACAGTCTGCCCACATGCAACATCTCTTGCCTGTGTTCCCTCTCTCGCCAGGTTCCAATTCCACGCACACACAGTGGAGCTTGTGTACCAGAGTTCCTTGCTCCACATCTGGGAGGAGCTGGCGATGCTGGTGGTGGGTCCCCTGACCTTGAACGCATTAACGTTCCTGCTGGTTCTGATCAGATGGGGCTGTCAACAGATATTTGGCTCACTCCCTTCCTTCACGTCAAAGTTTATCATGGCTCAGGGAGTGTGGACAGTCCTCGACCCTCTGGCAGTCTTTGCAGTGGACGCCGTCCTTGGGGTAAGTCACTTAAAAATAGCTTGGACACTTGTGCACTTTAAATAGGAGTTCACTTTATCTTGGCAAAGTGACTTTAAACCACAAAAAAAAGGGGGGGTGGAAAGAATATGCAAGGATAGATGGGTGTCTTTTGTGTCAAAGTGGAGGACTGAAATGTTTTGCTCGCAGTTCTGATCGAATAAAATCTCATTGAAATGGCTTGAATTTGTGCTAATTATGAAGAAATCAATCAATTTGTTTGTCTGTTATTCATTTTTTTTAAGTAAGAAGTGATGGGACCACCATTTAAAACTGGATCTTTGCAGCATAACGTGTCATAACGTATCTTCACTATTGTATATTTCTTTTTTTACATATCAGATTTCATACGTTTTAATCGTTCTGTCTCCTCAGCATCTCATCTACAGCCCTGACACACCAGTGGGTGACGCAGCCAAGCTTTACTGGCACTTCTATCGAGCTGACCAATCCGGTGCAGCGGGAGTAATCCTCACTCTCTTCCTTTACGCTGTCATTTTTTTGCTCTCCGTCACCATCCTCTCCATTTACATGCTCAGGTGAGACAAAACGGAAAGACGGAGGCTCTTGAATAAAGAGACACTGCGTTGTCTCAAATAGGAAACAGACTGCACACACGAGAAACAGTATAGTACGTTTCTGCTTATCCATCCCTTCCTCCGCCAGCATACTATATAACTGCAATGAGGCCAAGGTCACAGACAGTCTCTTCTTTGAATAGCAAATTTCTGTAAAAATAGTTTTCATTGAGTTTCTCACAGATGCGGAGACAGTCTTCTGGTGTCAAAGGTTACAGCGATGCTTGTGGGTTATTACAAAAGGTTAACAGTGATTCTGTTACACATATATGTTTTTCAGTAAATTCTACACCAGTGGTTAAGTTCCATCCATAGTCAAACAGTAGCCACACACAAAGCAGTACTATCAAGTGGCGAAGATCCTTGACAGAGGTCATTGGTCAAACGGGAGGCACACTTTAAAACACATTTCATTTTGCTACTTTACCATGAAAGATTTAGAGTATACATAAATAAATAAAATGTCTCACTAAGTCACATAAACATCTATGAATAACGCATGTGTAATAAGATTTCTTTCACATCTAGAAAGCATCACAATCCATAATTGACTGACCGAAATATATCACAATATTTACAATATTTGCAGCTTAGCAGGATTACATTTAAAGTCACATACCCAAAAAGAGTATTACTTTCAGGAAGTGATTTCCTACCGTACATTTAATCTAGGAAAAACCCTTCAAGGAACCCTAAGATATTACTCCAGTGTCCCAACAACTCTCTTGCTGATATAAATCACATTACTTGTAATTGTGATAAGCTGGTTAAGGAAACCAAAGTGCCTTCAATGCACACAAGTAATGTGACAGAAGAAAGAACATAAGATAGACTGGATTTGTAGTATTTATTCCAATATTAATGTCACTTTACTTGTCTAGAACCAGTCAGTGCATGTTAATATTTACCCATTTTGTCACATTATCAAAGTCTTGTCTGAGACCTGATTTATGATTAAGGCTTGACTACTAAGAATGAGATTGGGGTGAAGGTGTTTTAACATTACAACTCAGGGCAGTAAAGGTCGAGTACCACAACAGGTAAACATCATTTTTGAGTGAAAAGTTCTTAGAAGCTTACGTAGCATTCGGTGGCACGCGGTCATGGGTTCCTATGAACTTCTCACAGTGGATTATCAAGGTGTCAAAGCAGGCTTGCACCTGTAGACAAGCTCTTACCTCTAATACCTCATGTGTACTCAGTCATGTGGCTACGTTGAGTGTATATAACAGAAATGGCAAAGAAGCTACACATATCCAAGACTTTGCTGAGCGACAAAGAAGTGAAAGGTTTGACTGTAAAGAGGAGCTGTAGCTGTATTTGTATTGTGTGTATGTAACCAATCGTCAGCTGTCAAGCATCTGTGTTGGTTGTTAATCTTAAAGCTGTAGTGTGTACCTTTAGAATATAAACATATGTCCATTATAGTCAAACCACTGACAAATGAGTTTGCACAATTAAGCCTACAAGCTCCACACTATACTCTTTCTGTGTTTTCACTTCTGTGACACAGAATGATGTCATGACAGATGGAGAGAAGGCAGAGGCCACGCTAGTAAAGCGAGTGACACGAGCAGTGTTTTGGTGACAGAAGTTACACACTAGAGCTTTAAGATAACAAATGACGAATTTGTTGGGACAAGATACAAAGCAGCACATAACACTACCCTACTTTGTATAGTCAATTGGTGAGGCAAAAGAGTTGCATTCTCCCATTAAAAGTACATGTGGTTATTTTCTTTCTTTATTATGTAATATTACTTTTTAACCTCTGATGCTGCGTCTGACCTTCATTGTGGCCCAGCTCATGCTGCAAAGGTGATAAATTCATATTTGTTTTTAGCTAATCGACGGGGCCTGTAGGGACAGTCTGTCAGTGAGGATCAATCTGGCTCTCACCAGCCAACCGTTGTCAGACGCCCGTTCAGCAATACCTCCCTCCACCCCCACAGACTTGTGCCCATTCCACAACATCCATCATCTCTTTATTCCTCATCTGTCCACAAAAAAAGCATAAAACAACAGAAAATAAAAACACACGTTAATCCATTTTGATGATTTTTAGTGGCACGGCATTACTTTTGCAGTTATGCACAAACCACACACACACCTACACACGCAGTGCAGAGTTATTAGACGAGCAGAAAAGCACAAATGCACCACACTGTTTCTTTTGCAACACGGCATACTCGTAAAACTGCTCTGAAAATCGAAAGCGTTTCGAATTCAAAAGTTATATGTGTTTGGATATAGCGTGAACATCTAACCCCCTTACATTATCCGATTAGGCTGAATGTTTTGCATGGTTGGTGTCACTACAGGTTTCATACATACTGAAATGGACTGCATATATGTGGTGCTGAATGCACACACTCTATCTTAATATGCTGTGTGTTCCACTCGTGTCTTGCAGATTAAGTTCAACCATGCTGGAGCATTTTACTTGTGAGGTTCTGTATTGTGATGTTACACAGACAGCTAATGTTTTTCTCTCCATTTTATTGAACACAAGGAAATGGCACTGCATTGCAACATGAGGACAGACTTTAACAACACTATTGTGTAGATTCCACACATTTGCAGCTTAAAGGTTGCCCGTTTACTTGTGTTTTAATTTCTATCCAGATGGAAATGCAACCAGATATATATTTGTAGTTTCTAAAGAAAATAAATAAATTCACTTTTACATCTCTAAGAACCCAAAGCCTGATTGTTTTTGGAGTGAAGCACAGCCAGATCATCTACATGCAACTACAACTAATTTTAGCCTCCTGTATCTTGGTAAAACTGTATCTTAGCAAATGTCACAGAGTGGTTCGGGCTGAAATTAGCTGAAGAAATACTCAAATTCAAATTCAGAAATTCTATCTATTAATCTGTTATATACAAGCATTTTCAGTGAGCAACGTCAATTATTCACTTTTTAAATCTACCGAACGTGTCTAGAATATATTTAGTTATGAATCCAGTTTTCAAATTCATGTTTTCTTTTTTTGGCGTACACCCGTTGTCACTTTGCGTACCCCATACGCCATCACCCCAATCACTGATCATGATGAAACAAGTGAAATATGTTTAAAGGCTGAGAACAAATAAAACACTATCAAATAGATAAGTAATATAGTTAACTTCAATAATAAGATAGATTCATTCTGAAAAAAGAATACAATATATGTCACGTTCCATTTTGTCTCAAAAGTTATGCAAATTCTATCAGCTCATTTTAAAATGCAGTACAAAATACATGCATTTATTCATTTTCACGGTATTTATATAGCACCTAGACCTGGTATATCATCAAAATACGTCAAAAGGAAAGCAGTTTTTGTGTCATGGAAGTGAAAAGTAGAAGTGTGGGTAGTAAATGACTGCACAATGTAACTCAGCATTTATCAAAGGTGTGTTCTCTCACTCGATATGAGACAAAATTCCATTAATGGCTCAAAATGTAAGAAAAGCCTTATTGAATTAATCAGTTTGAGATTGGCGGCAGATGAGAGGGCGCCATCTAATTTCAGTAAGCGGGACGCTTATCGGGCTCCGGCTAAATGGACAATATTAAAACAGCAGCTCGTAATAATGACTTCTGCCACTCAAGCGCCACTCGGGTTTGAATTGAATGTAGGCCACGAGGCTGAAGCAAGGATGATAATTTTATGGGTTACAGTTTCCTATTGGCTGCAAGGAAGGGTCTCCGACACAGAGCGTGACCTATTTTCAAAAAAAAAAATAAAAAATGCCCTGGGCTATATGTATAGATAGAATGGACTGTTATCCTTTTTTAATTACATTTTAGGAAGTCTTTATTCATTGGCTGCAAAATACATATACGTGTGCTGTGTGTTACACCTCTGTCCTCTTAGAAACTTAATAAACACCAACGTCACTGTGTGGTTCAAAACCAAACGATTCAAAGCTTGACGAAAATAAATATATATCAGAGGCGTACACACAAACAGACACAGCTATTTACACTGTATATGCTTATTCACACTGATACGAGAGTATCATGCATGAAATCACTGCAGTTCTTTGTTTACGTTTGTTTATAAATAAAACATTGATTTACTATTTTTAAATACCAATGAATGAAATGATATGCACTGTATAACCACATTTACTTTAGTTATATGCATAATGTGGTTTTCCTTTTTACATTTTACCCACCATGATCATATCGTCATACATATTCCGTTTAATGTATTCTGTAAGTTTATACATGTTGCTACGGTGACCCCTATACTTAAAAGAAATTATTTGGGCCTCATCATGAAGGTCAAAGCTCACATTTACACCAAAGAAATGAGCCTGCTTTTAAGCACAGAGATGCAAAGATGGTGAATTTCTTCAATAGAAAAGCAGCATAAATGAATGAGAAGCACAATTCAAATGTAGGATGAAAATGAATGCGTGCTATTCCTGTGTCTGAGGTCAGGATTCTACAAACATTCCTCTCCCAGGAGCGATGGGAATGATGCTGAGTTCAAAGCTCTGTACCAGCTTCTTCTGTAAATCGCTGTCTCCTTGATGTTGGTTTTATTTGAGAGTTGATTACCCTCTGACAGGCTAGAATCTCTATGGAAGGGCACAAGGTCTGCTGGATTTGATGGCCAGCCAAGGAATTTGTTTACAGACATGTTGATTTTTTTTAAGAGGTTGGCTGCATGCACCCTTGTGTGGCAAAAGAAAAATAACACTTTGGTGATGTGCACTCATCTGGTGGTGTGAATCGATATGCTTTCTGCTGTGCTGAACCTTTACTTGTGACTCAGTTTGGTCTCTCTAGACACATCTGCATCCTGCCTGTCCATTGCATCTGCCATCTTTGAAGCTCAACATTAACGGGATAAAAAAACATCCCAGGATCAGACTCCCACACATTAACAATTGTAAAACCACACAGATGCACCAGTATAGACAGACATGTCTACTCTCAGCTTGTGTTTGCAAAATGCTTCCCCCTCACAGGCCAATTTGTTTGATTCTTTTTTCCTCTTTCATTGTCTTTGAATTCTCATATTAGATTTGTATAGGGTTGCGTGTTCCACAAGAGCCAACCAACATTAAAAAAAAAAAAAAAACAGAGAATGAGGCTCTTTGGCACAAAGGTAGCCATGGACACATTCGTCTCCAGTTAGCATCTTTGACACGAGGCAGCACTGCAAGTTTGTCTTTGCTTTGGCATTTAACCCCTCACAAGCTTTACATGGCAGAGACAGTCAATCAATATACAACACTCCTGCTTCCACTTAAACTCTGCTCACTTTATTCTTCACCCTGTGCCTTCAAGATTCCACAACGACGGCTGCATGCTGGACGTCTTTCAGCGGCTGACGGCCAAAGAAGGGATGTACTTCCTGCCTCAAGATCTGGAGCTGTCCAATCAGGAACTGAGCTACATTGTCAAGAAGGCAGAACAGTGGAGAGGCTTTAATGGGGAGAGGCGCAAGGTAAGCATGGCACTGTGCAGTAGCCTTTCCCGTCTCTCTAGAGACAGCTTCTCATCTTGGAGGCTTTCATTTTCGGTGGAAGCAGGGTTCAAATAAGCATAAATGCATCTTGCCGTGAAATTACTATCGCTCAGGAGAGGTTGCCCCGTGTAGGTCAGTTGTGATGTTAAATCTTTGCTTAGTTGCATTCTATATCCCTTTTTAAATCACTATTAACCACTTCATTTGGATTTGTTAGTAGCACACATCACTCGGTGTTCATTAACTTCCTTGCACTTTTGTTTTTGTGCAGCCAAAGAGAAAAAAATTTAATCTGAAATGACATAATGCTCTCTATTTCTGCTGAAAGATGGACATGAATGCCAGGAACTGATGCACCATGTTGTTTTACGGGTGTGTGAAGACCAGCACCAACACAAGCTTTCTGCAGTTAAAAAACATTTGCACGATTTCCAAATGACTTCAATCTCCTGTGAAACCTCAACATTTAAGCAGATGAGTCTTTACACTGAAGTCTACTCTACACAACTTAACTGAAAGGAAAGCAATCGATCCAAACGAGTTGGTAGAGTGTCAAGGCGAAGGAAGTCCAGCATTTCTCTGGTATTTGCAATGTCCGTGAGTCAATTCTGGCTCCTCAAGACAGCAAGACATCACGATACAGTGTGTAAATAATGTGTGTGAACAAGTGAAAGTGACACACAGTCTATGCACATTGATCGATTGACTGATAGACATGAACAGCGGTATGTGTTGTTCATGTATCATTCACAAAACTGGAAATAATGATCACAGTTCAACCGTGTGTGCAAGTTGGTTTTGCTTGGGGGTTGATCTGCTCTGCCATTAGCTCTCCGTACGATGTATCATTATCTCTATTGCTAAAATACCAACTGTTATTTTAACCGAACATACTTTACATCATATCATTGGCTCTTATTTTAGAATTTGGTCAGGTAGGCTCAAACAGTTCAGTTCAGAGAAAAAACAAAATGCCACTGGGCCGTCACCAACCAACAACACCTCATTAGCCCAAACAATAAAGGCACATTTAAAGTATTTTTCACTTATGTGTGATGAGCTGCTAATTGGGAAAATCTAATTCTACATCACACTTGGCAAAACACATTAATGTTCAGAGTTAAAATGATTTAAAAAAAGTTAAAAACACAGTGTTGTGCTTGTAGCCACTGTAGCACAACTACACGTTACTTGTCCCCCTAACTTGAAGCTGCTAGTATTTCTATTTCTTGTCAACATTGTTTGCGTTGTTCACAGTGTGTGAGCGATGCATATATGCGTGTATAGCAAAGCACAGGACACCTCCGCTTGCACCATAAGGACGTTGACATAACTACGACAACAATTCCGTTAACACAGACAACTCTTCCGTCCTCATTTGGAGCAAAACACACACACACACCCTGGATTTAAACATTTAATTAGCGTACCACAACCATGCTACGAAATGCCAAACAGGTCGCATATGACCACAAAGGTGTTGCCTTACATGTATCATAATGATAATGTCAAGCAAAATATAATTGGAGGTCAGTGCAGATTTAGTGACCTTAACAACAGATTACTGGTCTTACAGAACAACACAGATGTGCATGACTCTCTGACTTCTCTTATTTTTTACAGTTTCAAATTGACTGGTTATTGTTCCATTCATATTGTGAATACATTATTAAAATAACATTAAATCAGTCATGACACCATGTAGACAATTTTAATTGACAATAATATTTAAAAAAAAAGACAAAGAGAGAAAATGAGAATGAGTGCAAATGGAGTCGTGATCTTAAAATCCAAAATCTAATTTCATCGAATATTTGGAGAATCGTGACACCCCTATTAACAACACATAAATTACATTTTGTAAATTCAGTCCCCATTTGAACTCGGTGCCTATAAGTCCAGCCTTCTTCCAACATCAAATTCTACCCAGAAACTTTTCAATCTCAAACATTGTTTTCAAGTCACAAAGTTAGAGCCTGTCAAATATCCTCAATTAATTTTTGTTCACAAAAGTAACACTTACATAAAGACACTGGCTTCTTTTTTCCAAGGGACCTTTTTTGTCTTTTAAGCTTTAATCAACTGCAACCCTGGATAGTGACTAAACTTGTATGTAATAGGCAGGAGATGGACCCGTTTATTGGAAGAAAATTGAATCTCATGAAGTTTGTAGACTCCGAAAGAAACTATACCAAAGTTTGTGATTAAGAAAATGCTCGATTTAAGTGTTAATGGCCTGTTGCTGTGGTGACACTGCTCATGCATTACTGCATAACTGCCTCCACAGCAACAACTGCAGCACAAACCAAGATGTCCCTATTTGGTATTGTTAAAACTGATATAATGTTAACAGATTTATTATTGTACTCCAGCATGATGAAAGTTTATTGCATTCTTGCAGTTTCCACATTATTCAAATGGGCCATTTGTCATCACAATAAGATAGCTCTTGCCATTAATTAATAATTATTGTAACACTTTCTCCTGTAAAAAGGGTCACTTTCCTAACTCAGCAAAGACATACCCTGATTAGACTAATTTGCCTACATGCAAATTTTTGTCATTTTTCCCTCATTAACTATTTATCAAAGACAGGAAAAAAATATATATTCATGAAGGAAAGCAAAGCAGCAGCCTGACAGAGCTGAAACTAATATTTTGCAACTCTAATGATTTTTTGCATCCTTAATTAGATAGAATAAGGTTGATATGATTAGGTCAGGATGTAGTGTTTTTCATTAAAAATACATTTCAGAAACTGTATTCCAAATGTGCCCTTGCAATTAAATAATGAATCTGACGCTTTCCTTATTATGGACCCAATTAATATCAGAGGCAAGGGCGTAATTTTAATAACAGTGGACCACTAGGCCTTCATTAGCAGAGTAAGAAAAAAGAAGGAATGGTGATGTCGAAAAACAAGCCACTCACAGGGACAGCAGCGGTGTGATACTGAGCCAATTTTGGAAAGTTATTGAACAGTAGAATACGGAATGACACTTTCAACAAATCAGATCTGGGGTAAACAGGAACTGCAAATCTCTTGTGTGTGTTTTAACCTAATTTGATACCAGTTGTATGTCAGGTGCCAGACAGGGCAACTGAAAATGGAAAATCATTTGGAGAATCTCAAGCAAAAGGTTAATCTAATGCTTAAGGTAGACTATAACATGCAGTAGTCATTTTAAAACCTCTTTTGTAAGACTGTATAAAAGTGTTGTGTTTGTAAGTCCCCTAAGTTTCAATATCTGGAATCATCACCATCATCACCTCCACTGTTTACTATTCAAAGAAGACAAGCTAATGGAGCAACCCGACTATTCATTATATTTACACAGTAACACGGAACAGATTTTAATAACATGACAACATAGCGAAACAGGTTATAACATGTAACATTAATGGAGGAAATGTATTTTCAGTGGAGCATCACAGATTTCCCTAATGTGTATATTACCGAGTTTTACTTCAGCGAAAGTTAAAGCAATTGAAACACAATTAGAGATGATCAATTACATTATCACTAGTTTTCTGGATGTGTTGTGGTACCAAGCAAAGAAGCTCTAAAGCTGCATCTCCCTCCAGCACTAAAACAATAAAATAAAATAAAAAAGAATCCACATTCAATAACTAACCTGCAAATGGCCTATTATTATCAAACTTGTAATTTTCACAAGGTGGTCATTAAACATAATCTAATTTTTACTTTCTCACCAATTAACTTTATATTAGAGTTTCCTCAATGCCATGTGATTATTTGAGTTGCTTCAAGGTTTAAATGTTGCACTCAGGTTAAGATTGTAGCAGTGCAGTTTTCTTGCTCTGCAAAGCGGATGTACCATTCAAAGATGTATCCGTGTCCCCTTTAATTTAATTTTAATTTCAGGAAGGAAGGAAGGAAAACAACCTATGTTTCCATCCAAAACCATTAGCGGCAAATGTTGTTCCTGCGATCAGGTGAAAAGCTGAGAGAAGGGGACTGGTTTATGGAGCAGTTATAGCTTCTTCCAAAAGCATGACCTCACAATTTCCTGTATAGCTTGTGAATTTGCCAATATGGTAAAAAACATGCAGAGATATATTGACAATGGAAAGTAGTGTGAAAACAGTCCTGAAGAAATTAGTCAACCAAAACTATAATCTCTTCCTAAACTTAACCAAGTAGTTTCTGTGACAGAACCTCACCAAACCAAGACTTAAAGAGACAGCAGACAATGTAATGGTGTGAGGAAAGGTCCTCTATGTTACATATTTTTTGTGTTTACATTAGGAATAGTACCAAATTAACCAGCCCCAACTGTTACCATAGTAATGGTACAGGCGACAGAAAAGCGTCACTACCTTGCGACCGGTGTTTCTTCCGTTTATTCTCATACAAAGCTTGACATCTTGTGAAACGGCTAAAAACTGAGCAGAAAAAAAACTGTTGTCTGTTGTATCGCATTCAATGTCATTTTACGTTGTTGGCGTACTTGGTACAACGTCACACTATGTATCTTGGCAAAGTATCGGGCAAAGCTTTACCGAAGAAAAACAGATGCAAATTGAGCGTAGCAAGGATCAAGATCAACAAAAATTGTGCCACTTTCTATTGCCATTACAATATGCCTTCAGTTTGAAAGTTTGAGCCAAAAAACTGTCAGTGTTACTCTACTGTGTTTTAAGTAGTTACTATGAAAACAAAGGTCCAGTTCACCTGTCACTGGTGTGCACTCATGGCTTATATCCAAGGGTCTAGACAAGCAAAATGTGTTAAACTTGAGGGGGCTTTGTTGGGCTAACTGATTGTTTGTGTCACGGTTTTACAGGTTTCACTTAAAGGCTACGAAACATGTGGGAAATCCCAGTGAAAAGCAAAAAGGATTTTAATGAGCAACTGAAAATGACTTAAGAGTTTGAGGCCAAATCCGCTGAAATAAAACAAATAACAAAAATCATTCATGTTATTCCTGCTTATAGTGCCATGGTGCTCTGAGCCAGTGATAGCATGCTCCACCTCATACTAGGGGTTCAGTAATGAGCCCCATTAATTATGTAAAGGCAGTGATGCAGATAGACCTAATTAATTGTCTCCTGTCACCCTCTTGATTACTGTACCTGGAAGGGAGGTGTTAATTTCTGTAATACTTAAGCAGGTATGCAAACTGTTTTGTCAGAGCCACCACTATGACAATGACAGAGTGCCAGCTTACCCTCTGAAAATGCCGTTAATTCACCAAAAGGAAACTTTCCCAGTGGTGGTGGTGACATTGTGATAATTGAAAGAGAGAGGGAGCGATTAAAAGATGTGGTGAAGGAAGGAGAGAGGAGAGAGGGGGCTGGTATGGTGGCCCTGGAGATGTTTTCGCAACCTGAACATTTGCGTACCTTCGTGCTGTTTGTCTCCATATGTCTGGGTAATGGGTTACCAGCGGGTAAGTTTGGGAACACCCAAGGTGCTTTGCAACAGCAGCGTGGTTGGTGGGGAGTAAACCTGTTGAGAGTCAAACAGCACAGATTGGAGTGTTGATGATCAGCCTGCGCGTCTGGCTGTTAATCATATAAAATGTGTTCTAATTTTAAACTGCAAGAGTGGCATAATGGTATTTACCTGACCAGACACAGATATCATAGTCATTTTTCTTCTTCTTACTACCCAAGGACATAATAAAGCATACTTTTAGTTTCATTACAATAGTTAATTTTAAACTGTTCTTTATTTTCTTTGAGACAAACATATTTGAGTAAAGTACAAAAAAGTTTGGGTTGTCAAGGGGAGCCTTCTTTCTCACCAAACTCTGTCTCCTGAAAGCGATTTTTTCGATATAGTTTGTGAAAAACACAAAGTTATAAACCGGATTACATTTTGGATTACAAAAATGGTTATCTAACATAGTAAGTCACAAATATAGTAAACATGTTGACCCACAATATCCAAAGATATCACCAGGTACTGACTACAGAGTCATTGTGCTAGGTCAATCCTAGTGAATGGCTGGATAGTGCCACTGATGACAGTTCTGTGTGGGTCTGGAGGGTTGAATTTCCATACTGCTTCTGAAACAGTCATAAAGGATTTTAGGGAAATCCAGGGCTGTGCAAAGCTGGGGAAGATCATGACATTTGGACCGAGCCATGTGTTTTCATAGGTGTCCCCAATTTTCATAATTTATTTCGAAGTTTATGCAAGTGATAAGCATGTAAAGTAGTTTACGGTTTGTTTTACAGGATGCAATGAAAACTTGTTAAATCTTAGATTGCGTGGGGGGGCGCTAGTGAGCTGGCGATGGAGTAAGACCTGTTGTGCTGAGCTCCTGCCTAACTTTTTCAAAAATACTATTTCAAAGCGCGTTTTCTGCATATTTGTTGCTAAAAAACCCTGACTATCGCGACCAAAATACCCTGGAGCAAGTTTGAGCTTCACACGCTACTTTAATGACGTCCAAACTCCGTAAATATAAGTTCAGCGGCCCCTCGAGCGCTAGGCCCGAAGCCTCCGCGACTCGAGGTGACAAGAACAGCGGTGAGCAGACGCCCACACAGCCGGCGGCAGAAATGAACCCCGCGGACCTGAAAGCGGACATTATCTCCTCGCTGGGAGCGGACATATCTGCTATTATTAGAGCCGAACTAAAGTCTGCACTCAGTGATGACTTTGACTTCATTAGGAATGAGCTGAAAGAAGTTAAGTCTGAAATCGCTAACAGCGCTGCAGCTATCCGCTCTGACATAGACAGCATGAAGGCCGCCATCAGCGACGTGGAGGGAGGTTTATCAGCGTGCTCAGGTGAAGTTACCGCGCTGCAGATTACGGTGGCTGACCTTAAAACGGAGCTGGCTGATTTAAGGGAGAAGGCTGAGGACATGGAGGGACGGATGAGAAGGTGCAATATTCGTATTGTGGGGATTGCAGAGGAGCCTGACTCGAGCTCCACTGCTTCAGTTTCTAAACTACTGAAGGAAGTTCTGCATCTGGATAAAGACATTCTGGTGGATCGTTCCCACAGAGGCCCTGCACAGAGGAAGCCTAATGGAAAACCACGTGTGATTGTTGCTAAACTGCACTACTATCAAGATTGCGTCGATGTGCTGCGTCGAGCCAGAGAGAGAGGCCCACTCAGGTACAGGGGAGATCCAGTGGCCGTATTTCCGGACTACACCGCGAGCGTCGCAAAGGCCCGGGCTGCGTTCAACAACGTCAGGAACCTACTACGTGGTCGACAAGGCATCCGCTATGGGATTATGTTCCCAGCTCGACTCCGCATCTCCTACAATGGAGATAACAAAGACTTCCTGGACCCGGAGAAGGCAATGGCTTACGTTAAGACTGTCATCCCAGCAGCGGAAGTTGCGAAGTGAGGACACCTTTTTCGGTTTTGCTCTCATCTCTTTTCCTATGGTCGGATACTATATTGTGGAAGGTTTGTTAATCCCACTCGAATACCTTTTTCTTTCTTTTTTTACTTGTTAATGTTTGTTTTAGTACAGACAATCTCTCAGTTAAGTGGTACCCACATATATTTCTGTTCAGTTTTATGTACACAGATACGTGCCAAGAAGCATAGGTTTATTTATTCATGGTGAATATTTTTTCATATATTTTCGTATAATTATTATTATTATTATTATTATTATTTTTTTTTTGATTATTATTTGTTTACTTATCTGTTTAATTTTATTGCACGATATATTGCTTCAGGGATGTTAAAAAGTCACTATAGACTCATTGCGCTATCTAGCTCCATTACTAAATACGAGGTTAGGCAGGAAGCGGCCTACTACACTAAGTTGTTCCCCATTACCACCACTTAATGTGTGGTCTTGTTTACGAAGGGTATTGCAGCCGCCATGTTCAGTTAGGCGGCAGGGGGTGGGAACTCACCAGACCTGTGCTATTTTATTGTATTTTTGACTGTCTTCTGTGTTTTAAACTCTGTCTTGTTGACGTTTCGAGGTGTATTACTGGAATACTGTCCTTTATGAACACTAATGGTTAATACGAGTAACGTAGGAACGATTTCGGGGTGCATGGTTAACTTTATAAGTTGGAATGTGAAATCTTTGAACCATCCTGTAAAACGCAGGAAGGTATTAACACATCTTAGTCATCTTAAAGCTGACATTGCATTCCTCCAGGAGACTCACCTCCGCACTACTGATATACATAGACTGAGAGGTGGTTGGATAGGACAATCGTATCACTCCAATTTTGGCTCTAAAGCAAGGGGAGCAGCAATCCTGATTAGTAAGAATATTCCATTTGTAGCGTCTGGCACAGTATCGGACCCTGCAGGGCGATATGTTATAGTGACGGGCAGACTGTACGGATTCCCAGTTATTTTAGCTAATATCTATGCCCCAAATTGGGATGATCATGCCTTTTTTATTAATACCTTCTCTCGCATCCCTAACATGGATTCACATCATTTAATTCTAGGTGGGGATACAAATTGTGTACTTTCCCCAAAATTGGACCGTAGCTCCTCTAAAACTTCGTTTGAATCAAAGTCAGCTCGAACAATCAAGCTCTTTCTCCAGACTTATGGTGTAGCCGATGTCTGGCGTTTCCTCAATCCTAAGTCTAGGGGCTATTCATTCTTCTCCCCTGTACATAAAACGTTCTCACGGATAGATTATTTTTTTATTGATAAGAAACTCCTTCCAATAGTAGCTGCTTGCGAATATCAGTCCATAGTTATTTCTGACCATGCTCCCTTGAATATGAAGTTACGCATTCCCGCTGCGGATTGTGGCTATCGTCCATGGAGACTTAACCCGCTACTCCTTTCAGAAGACACTTTTGTAAACTTTATCAACACAGAAATTAAATTCTATCTCACCCACAATCAGACACCGGGAATGTCATTTTCTATGGTGTGGGAGTCGCTGAAGGCATACTTAAGGGGGCAGATTATTTCTTATTGTGCAATGCGGAAGAAAGCCAACACCAAGCGTCTTAAGCAGCTGACAGATGATATTCTGAAATTGGATATGGTATATAGTCACTCGCCCTCGGATGATATACTTAAACAACGCCTATTGCTTAAAACAGAGTTTGACCTCCTCTCGACGCGCCAAGCAGAAAATCAAATTTTAAAGTGCAGACATAGCTCGTATGAGCACGGAGAAAAGGCGGGGAAAATTCTAGCACACCAATTACGTCAGAAGACTGCTAGTCAGTACATATCCGAGGTAAGCGATGAAAATGATCTAAGACATACAGATCATTTGGAGATTAATTCTTGCTTCTTTCGCTACTATTCCGGCCTCTATACCTCTGAATCACTAGAGGATGAGTCGACATTAGACGAGTTTTTCTGCAATCTCGATGTTCCCAGAATAGACCCAGAGCTAGCCACTGTGCTAGAGGATGAAATCTCCATTGCAGAGGTTACAGAGGCGATTAAGAAGTTGCAAGGGGGCAAATCTCCGGGGCCTGATGGCTACCCGTCAGAGTTTTTTAAGACATTTTCAGCAGTGCTTGCCCCTCTCCTTATATCTGTCTTCGAGGAGTCATTTTCTTTAAATTCACTTCCTTCAACAATGCGTGAGG
This sequence comes from Microchirus variegatus, assembly GCF_963457635.1. Lineage (NCBI taxonomy): Eukaryota > Metazoa > Chordata > Actinopteri > Pleuronectiformes > Soleidae > Microchirus > Microchirus variegatus. Next base: position 16,008,917 of record NC_139816.1, read on the forward strand.
CAACCATTTCCCTTATTTTAAAAAGAGATAAAAATTCCCTCCACTGTAGTTCATATCGCCCAATTTCCCTTTTAAATACAGATGTAAAGATTCTTGCGAAGCTCCTGGCTCAACGTCTTGAGATGGCACTCCCTTTAATTATTTCACCTGATCAGACAGGTTTCATGAAAGACCGATATTCATTTTTTAATATTAGATGCCTTCTTAACATCCTGTATAGTCCCTCTCCATCCGACACTCCAGAGATTTTATTATCTCTTGATGCTGAGAAAGCCTTCGACCGAGTGGAGTGGGACTACCTTTTTTACACACTTAGGAAATTTGGCTTCGGTCCAAAATTTGTATCCTGGATTAAAGCTCTCTACTCCTCTCCGATGGCAGCAGTACGTACCAACAATAATCTCTCTCCCTATTTTAAACTGCAAAGAGGCACTAGGCAAGGCTGCCCAATGTCCCCGCTTTTATTTGCCATTGCAATTGAACCGTTGGCATTAGCTATCCGACAGGATATTACTATTAAGGGAATTATCAGAGGGGGATTAGAGTGTAAGGTATCGCTTTACGCAGATGATATGTTGTTATATATTTCAGACCCTTCGTCAAGTCTCCCTACTCTGCTGGGCACATTGAAAGCTTTTGGCAAAATATCAGGTTATAAAATAAATCTTCAGAAAAGTGAATTAGTGCCAGTCAACACATCTGCAGAGGACATCTCTTTTAATTCAACCCCTTTTAAAACAAATGCAAAAAAGTTCAAATATCTGGGAATCTGGGTTACACGTAACTTTAAAGATTTATTTAAGGCAAATTTTCTGCCCCTGTTAGATAATCTGAAACAGGATATTAAACGTTGGGATCTGCTGTCTCTCTCCTTAAGTGGAAGGATCAATACCATCAAAATGAATGTATTGCCAAAGTTCTTGTATCTGTTTCAGAACCTTCCCATATTTCTGACTAAGTTCTTCTTCAACTCCGTAGATAAACTCATATCAGCCTTTATCTGGAACAATAAAAATCCACGCATACGGAAATGCATATTGCATAGACCGCGTCTCCAGGGTGGCATGGCACTTCCCAATTTTTTGTTTTATTATTGGGCAGCCAATATTAGAGCGCTCTTGTTTTGGATGTCAGATGTTGACAACTCAAATACTCCTAAATGGCTAACTTTGGAGCATACTTCTTGTGGACCCTCTTCCTTGTCAGCTTTACTGTGCACTGAGCTCCCACTAGTAAAACCCATGTCTTATTACACCGCTAACCCTGTTGTGGCATATTCGGTTAAAATCTGGACTCAGTTCAGAAGATCATTTGCTCTTAACAGCCTCTCCCTTTTTGCTCCGATAACGAAAAATCATATGTTTCCTCCTTCAATGTCGGATGGAGCCTTTGGTGTGTGGCTCAGTAGTGGGATACATTCATTACAGGATCTTTATGTAGATAAAAACTTTGCGTCTTTTGAACAACTGGTTAATATATTTCATATCCCCAGATCCCACTTCTTTAGGTATTTGCAATTGCGGAGTTTTATAGCCTCACATTCCAACTGCTTTCCCCTCTGCCCCTCGGTATCTTTGTTGGAGTCTATTTTTAAGCTAGGGAAGGACTTGAAGCAGGTTATAGGGAAGCTATATGGCCTTCTCAATTTGTTTCAGTTATCGACTCTAGATGGTCTTAAACACAAATGGGAGGAGGATCTAAACGAACAGATTCCAGATGCAGTATGGCAGAAAGTTATCAGGAGGATCCACACATCATCTGTTTGTCAACGACATTGTGTTATACAATTTAAGATAGTACACCGACTTCACTGGTCGAAAGTTAGGCTGTCTAAATTCAGACCAGAGCTTGACCCTATCTGTGATCGATGTAAGCAAGGCCCCGCGACTCTATTACACATGTTTTGGACTTGTCCAAAATTACACCACTTCTGGCAGTCCATTTTCGACACTCTCTCTAAAATATTAATGCAACCAGTAGATCCATCCCCTCTTACTGCTTTATTTGGTGTCACTCCACAGGTTGTGAATTTAGGTAGCAAATCCAATATGGTGGCCTTTTGTACACTGCTGGCCAGACGACTGATTCTGTTCGGATGGAAAGACCCTCTTCCTCCTTTGTACTCCCACTGGATTAAAGAGACTATGCAATATCTGAAGCTGGAAAAAATAAGATACTCTCTGCAAGGGTCTGTGTCGAAATTTTATGCAATATGGCAGCCCTTCCTGACATTTGTGGAGCAAATGGAAACAGAAAATTTGGCTCTATAATACAGATTCTCCTATTTGTGTTGGTACATGTGTTTTTTCTTATTCATTTTTATTTATTTATTATTTTTGCCTTGTCAACAAATATGCATAATGACTGTATTTTGATTTCGTGGTACAGGTTTGGTGGGTGGGTGGGTGGGTGGGTGGTGATTAGGGATTAGTTATTGTTTGTATTGTAAGTGTGTTTTATGTGTTGTGAAAGTCTTAAATAAAAAGACCTTGTTCAAAAAATCTTAGATTGCGTGCAGGGTTTTGGGTGTGAATGCATGTGTGTGTCTATTTAAGGATACTGTATGTAGCACATTAAATATGCATGGCTGAATCTTTTACATGTTAACGGCCATAATGGGCCGTCAAAAATATTTACTGGCATAAACTCTGGTTGACCCTAAAGTTCCCTGACAATACACACTATAAAACGGCATACATCTAGTTTATGCAACAGTCTTGCTGTGCAAATAATACAGTAAAGTGAGTTTCAGGCCACCTGAGACACATGTCTAAAGTTGTGCAAAGAAAGATGGAGCTCTGAGAGGAAGGTGGACAGAGGGAGCAGCGGGCCATGGCAGAATACACAGGAACCGCTGTCACGTAACAATAGAGCCCTCAGCTCCTGAACAGGAACCCATAACAGCAACACAGGAACAGCAGAAGAGGAGCTGAGTGCTTCAGTGGCACAGGAGGGGTCATCTGAAATCTGTGTGTGTGTGTGAGGTCACCGGAGTCTTCCCAACCCCCCAGTCACCTCTACCAAAGTGGTCAGTGTGCGTGCATGCGTAGATCTGTATTCATGTGCTGCACTGAATGCGGATGAATGCAAGGCTGTTAACCTACATACAGAGTTTATTCACACAGTATGTCCATGTGCACATGTGTACATCCTCGTGTTCATCCTCCATGTGCATGTCACATTAGAGTGGCTTCTTCAATTACAGCAAATGGTTTTGTTTTTAGTGGACATTGCTGAGGGCCCCAGTGGCCTGAGGCAATAACAAGCTGGCAGGCAAGGACAGAAGTGACATAAGAGCAAAGCCAGCGTCCACAGGCTGAGCATTAGGCAGCTCAATATGAGATATGACTGCAAAGGCTACATGCCTGTGTTCCCGAAAAAAAGGACATGGACTTTGCTGGTCAGTCATGTGTGAAAGTGGTGCATTGTGGTTAAAAAAAAGGAAAGCAAGAAAAAACAGACATGCAATCCTTTCTGATTATATATGAATATACCACTATGATATTTCTAGGGATACAACAAACCACTTTCAGGCTTCAATGCTTCTGTGACAATCAGCAGTGAACATTTAATTGACGAGAGTAACTTGTAAACATGCCATCAAGTCACATGTCTGTCCCAGTGTCAGTGTTGGTAACACTGGATAAGAACTGTATCCCATCAAACAAGTACTATTGTGTAGATAAAATAAATTACCATGAGGTCAATCTTAACTATTTCACACATGCTCCTTTCAGCGTTATCACTTAACCTCTTTGACAATCATCAATGTCATGCATTAACATTTAGATAAGCTTATCTGTTTCATGAAAGTGCATCTAATGGATGCTTTGGGGTTCATTTTGGACTCTGGTTTGAATAACCTATAGGGGACAGGCTGTTTTCTGTTGTTCTGAGTCTAGCTCTCTTTCTCAGCATTGTTCTTCATGATATATGCGTTTGTTCTTTGACCTCCGTTTAGCACCTGCTGGTGCAAAAATGTTCCTATCCTGCCCCAAACATAGTAGCTTCCTCAAGATACCTGGGCATGTGCAGACATGGACACAAAAAGCATTATTGCCACGGTCTACAGCTCATTTGAAAGGTTAACTTAGAGGTGGACGGATCATTAGAAGCACTAAATGCTAATATAATGTTAAGTTAGAGTTAACATGTACTGTTTAAAAAAAAAAAAAAAAAAAAAAAAGTGGAAATGGTGGTGAAGCTCTCAAATCTATCATGAATCCGATTGTCCATTCTATCTAGTTGTATATAGCAGTTCTATTAAAAATAATTTGATCCTTCTATTTCTATAAGCACATGACACCTTTCATATCCTCTAATTTAAAATTTCACGGCGATTCATTTTCACAAACACACCTACGATATCCCTATCCCAGTAATATACTATTTCTAGTCCAACAGTAGATAAAGAGAGAGGAGAAAGTGTTCCAGTATGAACTCGTCGGTGTGAACAGTTTAATTACAGGGAGTGTCAGCCCCATTGCTTAATGTGTCCCTCACAATTAATCCAGGGAGAGGATGTCATTATCTATCAAAGCATGGGCCTGGGCAGGCATTTCTGTTAGAAAGACAGGAGGGAGGGAATGAGAAATTGATAAGGAAATAGCAAGTCAAAACAAGGAAAGGTGCTTGGTTAACAGCCAATAAATGGTCAACTTGTGTGTCACATTAAGGATCAAGCTAAAATCTTTGGAAATCGCTCCAATACCTCGTATGAATCCAACAATGAAAAGGCCCTTGTTCCTTCAGCGTCACAACACAAAGCTTCACGCATCCTCTGTCACAACACGTCCACATGAAGGTGATTAAACCACCAGGTTTTCACACCTTTGACATTTTCCCCATCATCATCAAATCCCATAACTTCTTCATCTTCCAGAGGCAAAGTCCTACGTTCTGACGTGTTCACCTGCCATCCCATAATGACACAGGAGGTGACAAATTGGTCAGTTGCAGATTGCAGCAGCAGCAACCACTGACTCAACAAAGACGGCTCATCTTAAGTCATTTTACGACCACCACCTGGCTCGTCTGTGTCTGTGGTGCAGAATATTGTCTGAACAACAGGGTTACATGTGTCGACCTGTGAGACAACTAAATTGTTGTCTGATTCCGTTTGTGACACACACTCAGACACTGAACCACCATGGACAAAAGTGCATATGCAGCCTTTGACTCACAGCTTGAACTTGACAGGTCTGATCCTTTGTGACTGTCCGTCCGTCGCTAGTCACTTCTTTCCCCCTTCTCTCCCATCCTCTCCTTTAAAGAGTTTGACCTTGCCTTTTTCCAGTGGCCTGGAGGGTACGAGGAAGGTCTGGTGACTGTGACAGGTGTCGCGTCTTAACAGCCCCACATGACATCCCAAGGAGAGATAGACATTTGAAGTTCATTCTTTCTTTTACAATAAGGGTTTTCTCTCATGATCTTAAAGAGACAGAGAGGTGTGTGACCTTTTCTGTCTTAAACACTGATTAGGTTTATGGCTAAGATTTGGATTGTGGTAAGGTTAGGCGTTAAATGGTTAGGGATAACCCTTTGTTTAGGCTGTCTAAATGAATGTCAATGCAGAGTCCTCGGAAGAATAGCTGCACAAAGCTGTGTATGTGTGTGTCTGCTTATGTGTGTGTGTGTGAGAGAGAGAAAGCACCATTTCATCAGTTGGCTTGGATACTTGTCACCTTCAGCCTCCAAGGCCTGATTAGATTTAAGTTAATCCCAAGTCAAATTTTGGATATCAAAGGCAGCGCTCAACTTTGGCATCTCTCTGCATCATCATAATACGATGCTTGGTCTCCAGAAATTTTTAGCACAAAGCATGACATCTCCAAATGTGTTTTTTCATGCACCTAGAGTGAAAGTGAGTGAGCTTTTGCCCTCCACAAAAGGATCACATAAACTGAAGTGATGTGATTGGTTTGGCTTTTGATAATACAAAGGTGTAGGACTCTATTTTTTTTTTTTTCTCAACTGCCCCTGGTTACAAGGTACTTATTTGCCAGACAGAATAATTTCATAGAGACACATGTGTTTTGATGCCAGTGGATGCACATGGTTTAATTGTGTTAGTCCTTCACTAGTTTGAATATAGCGTATGTGTGTAGTGTTGCGGGTTTGAGGCTACATATTTACAGGTGTAGTCATTAATTTAATGTGTTCAATGTTTTAATCACCCGTGTATATGATGCCTTGACTCTCACTTAACAGGCAACATCAGACGCATTAAAAAAATGGATTGGACTTGGTTTCCCTTGTCAAATGAAGCTGCAGGTAAACTTCAATATGCTTCAGAACAAACCTGGAAAAGTGATCTCCTTGGGGCCCAGAGTGAGTCAGACTTTGCTTAGAAGTAAAATATGGGTTGCAAGTCTGAGTTGTTTACTCTATAGGCTGAGAGTAGGCTTTATTTTCTGCAAAGGAGATTAGTTACAGTGAATTATGCATATCTTATTTTCTGGATTATCTTAGGCACTCAGAGATACTATCACGGGATAATCTCTTTTAAAATTGTTCTGTTCATTCTGACTGTAAATATAGTCATTGTTGCTTGTTTATCTTCTCTTGACGTTCATTTTCAGCCTGTGCTACTTTTGGATAAAGAGTTTTATTACATTATAACGGCAATTATACAAGTTTGAGATATTTATAGAGCGTGATCTTTGCTTTATATGCACGGTAATAAGGGCAGGGTGGAGGGGAAATATTATAGCATGCTTTGTTTTGTCAGTATGCAGTGCATACAGTATGTTTGTGCTCATGCATGCAAATGTGAATTGGTTGCTTGTCTTGTCCAGCGGTGCATTTACACAGACACGGACCTTTGCTTCAGCCAAATCGGGCTCAACACAAACAGTGTGCAGCCATGCCATTTTCAAGCTGCTCCAATTATATATACATGCTGACCGAACACATATTGGCCAAATTTACAATAATAGCATATCTATTTCCATTCTAATGGCTGACATTGCTTGGCTTACCCATGCATGTATATCTCAGTCCTTTATGCTTTGTGGTTTGGTCCTTTTTCCGGCCATGCGATGTGCTGTGGCCTGTCTTGACTTTTTGCGTGTGTGTTTCATGAAGCCAGTTATTGGCTATTACTGGATCTTTACTGTGCGTCTATACTGTACCTCCACATATCTGTGAATGAGCATGTTCACTTGCGCAGTGTGACCCACGATGTATGTAATCCGTGCATCCATACATCAGTGTACATGCCCATTCATTCAAACTGGTATGTGATTGTGTGATCCACAAGCATATGTGATGGGTCATGTGTCTATGAGCCTGAGTTGGCAAACGTGTTTGTGTGCCTGCATAAATTCTGCGTCTGTGGTATAAGCCCAAAGCTCAACAAACAGGCCTTGAACCTGGGCCAGCTCCGATACACAGTGTGGTGGTGGTAGTGGTGGAGAGGAGGGATTGACCTTCTATAGCTTAGAGAGCCTCTGCACAGTACACACTCCACTCCTCCCTCCTCCTCCTCCTCCTCATCTCCCCACAACCCTCCTCCTTCTCCCTGCTGCCTAGCCCCAAGTGCCTGCAGGCGGTGGAGATGCATGCATGCGTTGCCTCACTGTGTGAGGCTTTGTCTGTTTGTGAGTGTGGATATATGTGTGTGTGTGTGTGTCGCATGTAGATGAGCGTTGCAGTGTGTGTGCGCGTGTGTACGTGACAATCTTTGGACAAAAGAACTAACCATGTCGACCCTCTCACACAGTAATGTTTTTTTCTTCCACCCTTGCATGTCCACTTAATGTTAATATTGTGATGACCAATAGTTTTGGAAATTACACATTATATAATTACGTAGACAATGTGGCTCCAAAAGACACACAAAAAAATTAATAATGCTGTAAATGAAAGCAATGTTTGTCTGTTTGAGATACAGCTTCCATTCAGTGGCTGATAAAGTTATCATGAGGAAATAAGACATTTCAATGAGGCATGATGAATGAATTGTCTATTCAATATTGTGGTATTTATGTGTAATTTGACGAACATTATATTTTCTTGGTTCAAAAAAATGGTTCTTTCACCAATCTTTTATGAGTGTAATGCGTTCAGTTCAGCAATGTTTGAAACTGAACATTACATGACATGTAGTGAATAACACTATTTATTACTATCAGTAATAAATATTTATATTTATATATTTACACCGAATTGACTCGCAACAGAATGAGACAGCAAATAACCCAAATCACACTCTCTAATACAATATGTATTCTGTAAATATAATTAATATGGTATTATAATCCTGTAACAATCGCCAGAAATATAATACTTGTCTCTTTTTTAATTTCTAGGGGAAACTTTGTATGAGGCACTGTTTTGTAAATTTAAGCCTTATAATTACCGACATTGCTTCTCTCACGAGTGACTAAGACCCTATTTTTAGTCTCTGCTATGATTCACAGTATGCTACTTCTTCATGAAATGCATATTGAAAGACCAGGGAAGCCACAAACAAACAGTAATCATGTGATAACTACATCAATAATGGGGATGCTGAGCTCTTAACCTTATGTGCGGTGTGTGTATAACCGAGTTTAGTTGAGAACTGAACTTAACATAATGGACCACAAACTAACTGCTGAACTTGGAGACATAGGCCTGCGTTAACGCTGATGAATTCATTTACATTCTGAAGTGCCTTTGAACTGTCATACAGTCACCTATTCAGGGGCAATTTAATCCTTTCATAGGCCCTTGGGCTTGACTAAGCCTGTCAACCAGGAGCCGCACAACAACTGCACGCAGTGATACTGCTGAGTCTCACCACAACAAAGTGCATCCACTTAATTTATACTTCATTACAACTTTGAGTGCAAATACCACCAACAACACCCACCAGGTGCAGAGTTAGCTATGTAGTCTGGGTCAGGACATATTACTACTTTATTAGGTATCAAAATAAATCCCTGATTTAACCCCTTCAACCTCTTGAATCATTAGATTTTACAAATGGAACATCTTCCCCTGTATTGCATGGGAACATTGATTACCTCAGTGTCAGGTGTCTCTCTATTGCTTCAGCAGAAGCTGCCACTTTGTGTATCTTGGGGCATATCAAGCAGCCTTGCTGTGGATGTTGAGGATATTTTGAAATATATACTTTACTGTGCAAACGTTTGAGGCCGCCATTCGAATTGTTGTTCTACAATAACCGTACTATAATTATTTCTCAATCACTTTACTGGAACACATCCAGGAAACATGGAAAACATGGATGTCTTTTAAGTAAACAACACTGGAGTGGAAAGCCTCACTGGTAAAACCTGTGTTTGTCCTACTTTAGCACAACAGGTTTATTCAAGACACACTTGAGCATTAAATACACATGTTGTACGTGGTAAACTCCTCACTTCGAGTCACATAATTTCAAGGCAAATACAAATGATCACAGGATTTGACAAACATGAAAACTACAAAAAAATGTGCTTGCCATCGTCTGCGCTCATCATGCCAACAGTAGCTCTCGCCACCTCATAGTTATATAGTAGTTGTGCCACATGACTCGCGGGTGTTGTTCTGTACTTTAAGCCCTTTTCACTTAACTGAACAATACGATTCAAAGCTGCACAATAAAGTGGGTTTACCATGTACACTCATTAATGAAAGGCATCAAGGACACAATTAGACATAATCCACTGCCATGACAAGTTGAGTAACTTGAGTACATGTTTATGCAAGAAAATGCAGATCAATTATGGGAACACAGTTTATGGATTGGAATGAAAACTTAAAAGTTCTATAATATGAGAGTGCCCACTTCCCAATGCTATCTCTGTTTGCACCCCACCACCAACAACGATGACAAATTACACACATTTCACAAAAACTATAGATAGTTTCTACACATATTTGGATTCCCTGACTCTTCAAAAAGTTGGCTAATAACCAGGTGATTTGGCAGCTTATCAGACATTTCAAAGACGCTGTGCTTGGAAATAGTTATTTTACACTGGATGTTCTCCTCATTATTATAACATGCTCATACCAGTCCATGACGCCAAGCCCATGCATAGTTATAATTTCTAAACCAACTCGAACACTAGCAACATTCTAATTCCCATGCCCAGCTATATTTCATTCCCATGCTCCAAATCCTGTTTCCTATAGGTATCACTAATAGTTGTTCTTCCCCTCATTGGAGCACAAGCTCTTTCCTCCATCATAACACAACATCTAGAGTACATCAAGCTTCATTCCCAATGTGGCCTTATGCCAGAATCAGCTGCAGCCCTGTTCCAATCTGAAATTCAAGCTCTCGTCCTTCTACTCCCGTCTCTCCCTTAGTCTCAGTCCCAACTATAGTCCCAGCCACAGCCGGGGCTTCCATGTGCGACTGACACATAAATAACCAAGCCTGTCCGCCACCCAGGCAAATTCAAATGCACCTGTCAAAGTGATGAAGCACCCGCCCGCAGGGAAGCATTGTTTACATTTTCACTCCACTCTTTGCAAAAGTGAGATTCTAATTATTTTCCCACTGTAAATTAAAGCCAAGTGGGACAGAATTACAAACCAAAAGGATCATAGTAGTGGCAGGAAGAAACCATAGCCCTCCTATGTATGAATTGTGGGAAAGAAAGTGGGGAAAAAAAATATATGAGGTTTATGGGCAGACAGAGGGAAGGTCAGTCGTTTCCGTCTTTAAGATTTGAGATAGCAAGGGAGACAGAGTGGGCAGAAAACGGAGGCATATCATTCACAGTGACTTTGTAATGAGACTACTTGTGTTGTGCTCATTACAGACAGGGTCTCGAGAACTTCAACCAACTGGAATATATATCATGCCCTCACATTCATACATACATAGTAATGTGCCAGAAAATGTGCTGCATTATTTTTCATACCAACGGTCATAGAAAAGCAAAAAGAGCAAGGTAGAGAGACAAAGAGAGGGAGAAAAGAAAGATTTAATTAGTCCATGGGAACATGAAAATTGGGGGTAAAATTACACAGAGGAAAAGATACCAGGGGAGGAGAGGATGCATAAATTGTGATGGTGGTTATCTAGATTGGATCAATCATTTCAGGATCAGGGGGAATGACGGGCCTGTACGTACTGTACCCACGCCTAAGGCTCCTGCCCTGGACAGTCGCCAGCCAAGCTCAGCCTGCCTGCCCACAGAGACTTCCCCTTCTCTCCTCTCCCCAGTCTCAGTCTCACACAGGCACACAGGAGCATACAGTATCACCTGTTATATCATATATAAATGCAAACAAACGTTAACGATATGAAAACACACGTGTAACCACACTTTAGCTCCATATTAATTACTCATGGATACCTGACTCTGGAGCCTTGTTGTTGTGTTTATTAATCAGTGATGCACTGTGCCTTATGGCAGTATTTAAGAAAAAAACATTTTTTTGGACTACTGCTCGAATGCTATTCCAGACCGTGCGATTCCTTCCCTCAGAAAAGTTGTAATAGCAACATTTTCTGTAAGAAGTGAAGCTTGTACGCTCTGTTTTGGTTGTCACCAGAGACATGGAGGATGGGGTCATATGAGTTGGGGTGGGGTCAAATCAAACTCAGCTGTTATCATCTGATGTGACAAATAGATGAAAATGTTAGCCACTGATATTTGTGGCAGTCAAGGACAAAAATCTAAAATATAGTGTACCTCTCCCACACTTAGCTTTTAGTAGACCAGTGTGTCACTCAGTGGAAAATTACTATTTAATTCCCAGAAATTGTCTGCCCTCTTTTAAGCTGGAACTTAGATCTTAATTGAGGTATGGATATGGGTCAGTTTTCAAATATAACACAAAAGGATATCCTTTTTTTAGAATATAGTGCATTAATCCTTATTTCGGAGGCAGTGGTGCCGATTTTCTTTTAACCGCAAACTATAATTTTGGTGACAGAACTCCCAAATTCACACATAATTTGCACGCTATGCTAGAATTCAATTCCAAAACTGGTTATCTTACAGTGACTCAACAGTCATTGAATCAGGACTGACAAGGGCTGATCTCTATTCAGAGTTATGATTTAGTTACATGCAGGCTCTATGTCTCACAACAGTGACAAGAAGGTAGACCGAGCACATTCTGCTTTATGAAGAACTAATGTAGCATGGAGGAAGCAAACATCAACGGGTAACTAGTTAAAATAGGTTTCATGTTACACACACACAAACATAATGGATTTGCATGGTGATAGTGGATAACTAAAGCCTAGTTATCAGCATCAGACTGAAGAAATTCAGATTGGTGCACCCCTACTGAGCACACCTGTTTAAAATGATAGACAGGTCTATCCCATTTTATTGCTAGTCACAGTGGATATTTTAAAAACAAAACCTTTCCACAGGCATCTGTATTAAGCACCGATTCTTTTCATTCTGCATTCATATGTGGCATGGTACGATTTGGTAAGTGTGAAATCGCATCTTCTCCCAGAGAGAGACACAGACTATATTTGTGAACCATGTCTGCAGCTGTGCCATCCTTACTTCCTGTCCTATGTCCCTCCCCTCCCAATTTGCCATGTGCATTTGCAGTAATGTCTTCAAATCCTGAAATTTATATCCCTGCTGGAAAACATGGTTTGCCATTTATAGTTATCCGCAAAAAGACATAAGGCCTGTCTCTTCTGATGTAAGTGAAGGGACTGATGCAGACTCTATCAGATTTCTAAATACAGACCCCAACAATAAATCCCAGCTTGATTGGGTTTGAATTGGGTTAGCTCAGTTGAATGCTATCTGCTTAACCCACAGCTGGCCTGTCTGCTCCATGCAGGCATTGAAGCTAAATCAGTCACTTAGTGCTATCGCATGGAACAATAGTGGAGTGGAGAGAGCACTCAAGCTAAGAGAAGCCAGGCTAGTACCATAACGTAACACAACAGACCAGAACAGAGCGGCGGAGAGCAGACGGGCCTCTAATGCTCTTTCCTCTCTGTGTCTCAGCAGTGATGCATCCCGAGAGCCATGGTGCATCACATGAAATGGCATCAACCAAAGTGAATGAACAAACACCTTTTCAGGCTTTTGTCTGGTCTTGTCAAGTAGATTTCACATGCTGAATAGCATAGGATGACAGCACTGGTGAACATAAAAAAAAAAAAAAGGTATATTTTTATGCAACCCAAATTTCATACTCATGCATAGCACACATGCAGAGGGCAAGAGTACACAGGCTGAACCCATGGAGTTTCTATGCGGGACTGGTGCCAGATAAACACACTTCCTTTTTGTGACTTTAAATGCATATAATAAATGCATAAATAAACAAAAAACTGTACCAGGAAGAAATTGAGCACCTCAATATTGGAAAATATCTATGTTTTCTTCTGCCCTCTCCTGCTTGAATTTTCTCAAAGAAATAATAATAAATAATAACAGTAATAAAAAAAAGCAGCAAATCAAAATACACACACACACTATCCAAACAGTCTGATTGCTGCCTTGCCAAAGTGCTGATTACTAACGGAAATCACGTGATCACTTTCCCCTATAGCATGGACCAAAGCCGCGCTAGAGGCACGGCACAGTTGAGGCGATTTTCACTAATGAGCGGCTGAATTAGCATTAAGGAGATGTCGCCCCCCTCCTCCCCCTCTTACACACATACACACATACACACAGACACAGATTCACACACACACACACACACACACACACACACACACACACACACACACACACACACACACACACACACACACACACACACACACACACACACACACACACACACACACACACACACACACACACACACACACACACACACACACACACACAGGTTCTCAGCTAATCTTTTTTGTGACTTTTTGACATTTGGACTGTGAGGTCTTTCCTGCTAATGGGGGGTGCCTAGTTTGCAGTGCACGCAAACGTCTCTAATTACATGCGCGATAATGGCTACCACTGTTTTCACACCGAAGTGCCTAGAGTTGTGTTTGGCTAACTGTTTATACGTGTGAGGTGACATCCACAGTACACCACTAAATTAAACTTCTCCTTCAGCTTGACCCTGCCACTCATAGCCTCCTGAATGAGTCTGCCTTTTCCTTTTTCCTGTGTTTTTAGACAGGAATCATAATTGCTCAGCCAATTAGAGGGTCACCTTGAGTTTTACAAACTGCTTGAAAAACGGTCTCCAAATCAGTGTGTGTGTGTGTGTGTGTGTGAGAGAGTTGATGTGTGTGGGAGCAAGCCTTTTGCAATTCTGAGTCAGTGGTGTGTGAGTTCAAGCTAACAATATGGCCTATATGTTCCTCCATATGCATATGCATGCACACATCTGATGTCAGAAATCCATTTAAAAAGTTGCATCTACAGTGAACACACACACACACACTAGAGTCATGGTTGCTCCCATGTGGGCACAGTGTGCAGCTTCATCATTGTGTCTGAAAGTCAAAAATGAAAGCAAAATTAAAGAGGTTACAGATGCGACGGTGTGTATGAGGACTTGCAGCTAATTATCACATCCTAAAACAAGCAAGATGGACCTACATTTTGCAGAGCAGCCTGCAAAAATGAATTTGGTTTATTAATTGAGAGCAAACCAGTTCTGTCGATGTATTATTTTCTCTCTGTGTACCGCCTCCTAATGCATTTGATTATTCAACATTCAAAGTGTCTGCCAGCAGACAGTATCGGAGCAGGAGAGAGAGCACTTCCATGATCTTCATACATGAATGACTTCAAGTTACATGACCTATATATAACATGTTATATGGTCCACTTGCTACCTGTGTCTCATCATAACAGAGAAGGGCAGCACATTGCAGGTGTGTAAGCCCCCTGTGCGTGCACACACACACACACACACATGAACAAAGCCGACCAGGATTATACATGTGTATGCATGATCACCAAAACAACCTGTCTTTATCTGCCACAGATCAGGCCCCACAGGACTCAGGCGCTGCTAGTAACTAGTGTGCTGTTGTACTGCACACCAGTGGTGCTTATCTGGTATAGCTGCTGTTGTGTGTAATTAAAATGAACAGCATGGTCAAGTTCAGACACATTTTTACAGTGATGCACCTGAGCCTTAATAAAATGAAAGTGACTGGCAAACGCTCAATTACAATTTACACTGTAGCCAAGGGTGAAAACAGTGTTTACACGGAATGTGAGTTATAGGCCAGACTTTATGTTTTAATTCCTCTCACACATATTTGTATATATATTTGTCTATTTTAGGTGGCAGTCTATGATGATATCTGGACAGCAGAAGATTCTTTTCCAAGTTGTGTCTCCTCCGGTGATGACCCATCAAGACAAGGTGCACCTCTACCAGAGGGCGAGACCAACACACATGTGCTAATATCCACCCTGTACCTGAGTGGACTGAAACAGAGACACAGACACTTCCTCCGACAATCAAATGGAGCTATCATTGAGGTGTGTTGTTTAAAAAAAAATTACTTTCTTAAGTTATTTTCATTTAATCTGAAGAGGGAAATTCTCTACAATGTAATAATGCTGACAAAAAATAAAGTATTGCACTATTAGAAAAGAAAGACAAAATATTTACAGGTAACTTATTTAGAAATAAACTAGTATTAATGCAACATGAACATATTACTTTTTACAACGTGCCATCTAATCTCTCTCTTCAGCTGGTAACAAGCTCAACAAGTTTTATTTACTAATCCTCTTTTCCGTTGTGTTATAACTTATGATGAATGTATTTTACGAAGGCAAAGAAGAAGGGGAGAAAAAAAAAAACATTGCTGCTTCACTTTCCTCGATCATTTTGTCAGTCCCCCAAGAGCAACCTGGATCATCCCAACAAAATTAATATTTTGAAGTTTGAGAGGAGAAACAAACAATTAGCTCTGAGGCACTGTTGTGTTCTAATGGTTCTCCATCACAGTTTGAGTGATGGTGAGCGTATGTGAGTAAACACATAGCATGGCACATTCATTACTGTCTGTGTGCGTGTGTGTGCGTGTGTGTGTGTGTGTGTGTGTGTGTGTGTGTGTGTGTATGTGTGTGTGGCCTCCAGACCTGTGCATGGCTGAGAAGACATCTGGGGAGTTTTATATAGCATGCACACACACTGACACACACACAGGGCTCTTCACCTACGACAAAAGAACACACACACACACACACCACAGAGACACGCAAATGCCAGTGCCTACACATATTTTATCATAATCTACACACACTCAGTTTACCGAGAGAAAGTGAGTCACTTCCTGATATTTCTGCTCCTGCCAATTCACTATTCTTTAATCTGTGAAGGGAGTATCATCGAGGCCACCTTAAGTGAAATATAGGTTTTACCCTATCCTTGGAAAACACACACACACACACACACATGCCTTCTCAGCGAAGCTCACTGTTGCTTTCTTTTCTCACACCCACTGTGTCCCTTGGGTGTTGCTGCCTGTCCCTTGCAACATAACAGGCAGGGGCCTCCAGTAGCAGAAGATGCCGATGGCATCCTCTTTCAATCGCTGGTAGTGGGGAGCGATAACACCGGTGCTCAGAGCCGCCGAGAGAGCACTACGCCAATCCCCTTCGCCTCACAGCACAGAGACCCCCACTTTACATATTCAAAACTAATCCTCCCCTGAATATGTAGACTGGTTTTATGTATAGAGCAAGATCCAGGGATCACCAAAGGGCATCCCCAGTACTCGGAAGAACACTTGAGCTGATTTTATTAGTGCTTTATATAATTCTGGCAGCGGCATACACACTGCGACGGGGTGCTGTGTACAAACTGCCTTCAGATGTAAGGTGACAGCTCCTCAGAGAGAGAGAGAGAAAAAAACATCCATGCAGGCCACTTATACAAAAATGAAATAGCTTAAAATATAATGTAGAATGCTGGAGTGTAAGAGGCACTAATGCAAAGAAGTTCATCTCTGTTTCCCTCTCTGTTCTTATGACATTTTAAAGAAATGTTATGGTCTTTTCCAATGTAGGCTTATTACGTATCCATATAATAGCACCGTTTATGGTGATGTGGTTACTCTGCTATGTTATATCAAGTATTATGTAGCCTGAATTATGTGTATGTAATAAAAACGAGTGTAGTTTGTTTAACATGAAGCTAGAAATGCTGATGCACGGTAAATGCGTTATTATAAAAAGGCAGTTTTTATTATTAGCAGTATAGCAGACAGACACGTTCTTCCCTTTTCAATCTTGAAATCTTAGTCATCGGTGAAAGAGAAAGAGAATGACTTGACTAAAAAAAAAAAAAAGATGAATTTAATAATGTGACTTCATTCTAAAAAGGGTAATCCTGCTACTTCAACAAGTTTGTTTCAATTTACTGAGGAAATATTGACAAGTGGTTTATTTCCTTTAAAGCGCTGTGTTTTTACAGGCGGTGTCCTGGACACCAATGCCTCGAGGAGTTGCTCCTCCCTTAGACTAACATGACCACAGCTTCAGGGGACGACAGCTTTGCATAAAACCAACACATTTACACGCAAAATTTGTCTAAACGAACACCTTAAAAAGCAAGTCCTGGAAGAAGTGCCCTGAGCTATAGACACTATTAGACACTGTTTGGAAGGAACAGAACAGCAAGGTGTGTCCTGTTTGATTTGCCGGAGAGTGAGACACAGAACAAGAGTCACGAGAAACTAAATACTGTATTTCTGTTGTTTAAACAGCTATTATTGAATTAGCTATGTTGACTGAAAGTTTTTTTTGTGCGTGTTGTATCGTTCGGCATGAGGAAGACGTAAAATTTGAATGTTGTGGGTATGCAGTAAAAAATGTAATGATAACGAAGTCTTTATTGACTTGCATATTGAATTCGGTTTAAAGAAAGTTAATATTAATGAGCCATCATGTGCTCTCATTCAGCGTGGTCGCCCGAGGCAGGCATCTGTAATATTGACCACATTGAAGGAATCTTCTGGCTGAATCGCAACAATACAAAAAAGTTAAAACTACATTCCCATCAGTGTGCTCCAATAAAAGACATTACAGGTAGAGCGAGGTGCAGCTTTTCAAACACTCATTACCTATAAACAGATGTTCCACAGCTGCCGACTCGCAAAATGCACTGCTGACAACAACTGTTCAGGCCGAAATTACGCAGGAAAATGCATCCATATAACCTAGGACCTTCAGAGAGGGCCTCGTAACCGCTCTGTCTGGAGAAACAAGATGGCTGATGAAGAAATTAATGCAGGGAAAGTCATTATCTTCCCTCCTAAAACCACAGTGGGTTTATGTCCCCCTGTGTCGTTTTTCCTCCCGGGCTAGCATTTAAGTGTAGATGGACTTATGAAAAGATAGGACAAGCCAACTGTGCTCCTTTTGTCTCCTTCCCTCCATATGGAAGGCAGCAGCATATGCAAGAACTGGCTCAGCTTCTGTAAAACTTCCATTAAAGATGCACAACTAAGGCTCTGCCAGCTTGAATATTACCTCTCTCCACAAATTATTTATGGCTCGGAAAAAACGCTGATGATGAGCATCTCCAGCGACTTCTATAAATAAAAACACTTTTCTCTGCAATTTCAGCAGTGCTTTTTTTTTTCCCCTCTCCCCCCCCTTTTTTTTGGGGATGTGCTTAACTGTTTGTAGAAACAAAAGACATGCAGTTTATTCACAGAGCAAGTTCTTAGCTGTTTTTCATTGAAGAGTTTTATATCACTGAGTGGCTGTGTTGTATCATGTAGAATTAGCAGTGGATTTTTATAACTGACAAATACTGATGATGATTCCGCACTAATACAAAAAAAAGAGAGCAAATGTGCACAGTTAGAAAAAGACAGTGAGCCCGTCATCATGATATGCTCTCAAATATTCCACGTTTCGTCTCGGCTTGCCTGTTGCACATGACTCTTTGCCGGACCAATATTGACCTAATTTACCATGCAGAGAATATGAAGAAGTTAACCTTTGGAAAAAAACACCTTGCAGCAACATTAATTGACAAACCACATCAATTCTCCCTCCTACCCCTCTTTTGTAATTACTCTGCCGCACTTTTGATTGCCGTTGCGGAGCCGAGGACCCACGCTTCATTTGCCATGAGGTCATCGGCAGCCCTCAGAAATATGAATATGATTTTTACAGGAAGTGAGTTCGCTGTGTGTGTGTATCTTTTTCTGCATATGGCATGTGTGTGGCTGTGAGTGACAAACAGAAAGAGACAGAGAGAGGAGAGAGAGGGAGAGACAGGGGTTGTGGGTGTTGGGGGGGGGGGGGCGGATGTCCTTGGCTATCTAGAGTAGTATGTTTCATGAGCAGATTAATGCCTCCCTGGCAGCCATATCTGCTTAGTAGGAGGATGACTCCTCTAAAGTATACCGCATGTAATTATATAGCCTGTTTGTACTAGTTTCAGACAAAGAAGCACTCTGTGGCTCATCCTCTTTTTCCGTGTGTCTTCAAGTTTAACACCAGTGTAAATATTTGTGACTTGATGCCACTATGACGACACAGAATTTAAGGATTTTTTTTTTCTTCACTCATCATTCGGTACAACTACATATATTATCTTCTTTTACATATACGTTTTTAGTATATTAATGGCATCACCAAATTCCTTGTAGATAATTCCATCACGGGTTGTACCTGTGAGATTTAGGTTGTATTTCCAATCATTGCACACACTCTAAGTAGGCCAATTCAGAGTTGTGAGTGCCGTTTCCCCTCTGGGACAGGAGGTAGTGAGTCTCCATTTCTGCCTCTGCTCCAAGTTCACTCTCAGCACCAGGACAGAAGCAGAGACCATGCATGACAACAACACTCACAAGCCTTGAGGAGAATTATTATTTCCCTTGCCAGCGTCAGTCACTATCACCCAAGTTGAATGTGTACTTTGAGACACTCACACATATCGCCCCAGACTCCTCTGAAACTGTTGCTTTTATCACTCATGTACTAAGTGTCCTATTTATGTTGCCTCGCTGAGCATTGCTGACTGCATTGGGTTTTTCTGAAGGTGTTAGCTGACACAGAGGAGGTGCACCCTGCACCGAGGATGACTCAATACCCAGGCCGGAGCTCTGCCAATCAGAGGGAAGGGAAACAAGGCGCAAGAGCTCCGCACCAGCTACGGAAAAGGAAGAAACTATTTTGCCGTGAGTGTTACCCTGACCACCTTGATTGTGTTTGTTTACGTATAGCTCACCATTATTTGAGAACACACACAGATCAGGACGCACATTAAAACCTCCCCGTTCCCCTTATCTCTCATGTGACACCTTACCTGTGCAAAGTTTTCCAGCCTCCTGTTTGCTTAGCAGAATTTACAGTTTCATCAAGTGTTTCGTTCCCTCAGGGTCTCATCGCGTTGAGCCAGTAGGAGGAAGCGGGTGTGGCTCCAGCTTTGCACTGCAAGACATCAACCAATGACATCAAAACCAAGGCCGATATGGTTAAAACCTAAACTGATGCAAGTTTTGTCAACCGTCTGTTTGACTTAAGGACTCTGCGGTTTTTTGTGAAGTAGCTGTTGCTTTCCACGAATACTTTCCGTTTGTATTATACTTTGTGAGAGCTTAACCGTTTAGCGGCTGGGAGAAAATTCAAAGGGTACATGAAACATAATGGTTGACTCATCAGAAATAGTAGAGTATATCAGATGGCTATAAAATTGCATCTGTAATAAACACATGTGAAGCGATCTTTGTAATACACTAAGCAATGTTTGGTAACACTTGTAATAAAGGCAGGTGTTCAGCGCTGCCCCCAACACAATGAGAAATGCAGCTTCTAAAAGTCACTAATCAGAACACGAGTGATAAAATATCAATATTGGCCTCACATTAAGCAGGATAATATTCAGGCCAGCTTGATTTGTATTGAATATGTGTCTGCTAGCTGGTGCTCAGTGTAATGAAGTGGCACACAAATCAGGTCATAATGACCACCAACTTACACATATTGCTTAATTAAAGGTTGTGAGCTTATTAGCATGTGTCTCTGGCACGAGGCGTAGGGAGATGGGGATCGGGACTGATGTCGTTCAGGGCCAGGCTGTAAAGGTTTTATAGATGGCTAACCTATCATACTAAAGCCGTAGCCCTCCTAAAATTGGATCTTAATAACCTGTCATTTTCATTGATGATGATTCTCCTTTATGGGCGGCCATTACTGATCAAGTTCTGGGTCTTGTTGGACGGCGATAGCGGTCATTTGTGCTCGTCATTATCACGAATACACCTTACTTTGGCCTTGAAGTTGCACCTCACCTCCATGGTTAGCCCTGAGGTGTGGTGAACAGTGTATATGGACACACACACACACACACACACACCAAACACTTAAGTTTCTGATCTCTGATGAGGCCTCTTTACAGCCCTGAGCGCCTCATAAAAAAAAATAAGAGGAAAAAGTAAAAGGAACTTTACATTTCTAGCCCATCTATGACATAGAATGAGGAAAACACATGTGTTGTCATAACGCTACTGAGAATTAATTACCCATTTAACAGTATATGCTAATGCTCATCAAATAACGACATTTGGTCTATTTTGGTGTATTTTCGGAATTGATCTCATGTTGCAATCTTCCCCTCTGTGACACTCTTTGACACTAGCCAGATCCTATAGAGCTAATGCGCCCCAATTAGAGATCATTCCATTAACAGTGACAGTGCTACACCCCCCAATTCAATCAGCCTTTTAATGAACACTAAGCAGAGACGCTGTCTCTCAGAGATGACAGGAACCTCTTCTCTCTCTCTCCATTTGTTCTACCTTACTGACTCCTTCATTTAACCCTAACACTTTGGCTTTCTTTTTGCTTATGCTCTTCTTTTTTTTTCCAGTATGAGACACGACATTGATCTGGAGAGCAACATCAACACAACTGAAATGCATGAATATTCTACAGCTCTCCCAATTGTTTCAATATTTTGATGTATATATCTGTACAATCGAGGGAATGGCTAACATTTCTCTCGCTTTTCCCTCTTGTGCAACATTTTCTGAGAGCATCACCACCTTTTCAACAGGTTTCAACATCATCAAAACAATGCCCCGTGCAATTTTCTTTTTTCCAAATGGGGCAGAGGGAGCAGATGCAGAAGGGGCAAGGTATTTCAAAGGATCAAATATTTGATTGTTAATGACAAACACCACTCCGCCGCAATTTAAATTTCAAATTGATCCCTGGGAGCAAGTATTTCTGGGGGAGAGAAACATGCCCTAAGGTCTCTGCTCCACAATTTGCTGATTTAAGTTAAAAGAAAACCTTTTTTTTTTTTTGCAGAAGTATCATAAGGGAACTGCAGTGCCTGCATCTGCTTAGAGCCAACCCAACCTGGGGATGTTGCTGGAGAGTGAGAATAGAAGAAAAAAAAAAACATAAAAAGAAAAAAAACAACATTTTGTCTAATTCTATATTTATATAGCCCTCAGCTTGAGGTATTCACATAAAACAGTTTGTATGGAGAAGTGCTGCGGTGATCGTTATGCTACATGTTGAGATCGGCAACTCTTCGGGCACAGTTTGCATGAGCAGCTCAGACGGATTCATTTGAATTAAAGTTACCCAGCGAAATAAAATGGCTTCAAAATCACACCTGTGCCGCTTATTTTCTGTTCAAACCTTTTCTGGCTGTATTTTTTTAATTCTTTTTTTTTTTTTTCAAGAAACCAATAGCATTTCTTTTGATGAAAAAGTTTATACATGCACTGTTTTTTGCATACATGTCTGTTGCCCAACCTTATTTATGGCACTGTTGTGTTTGATGTTGAAATGTAATTATGTCTTGCAGTGGCTGGAAGAGCTTGGTGTTCTGATGTTTTTTTTGATGTGTACACCTGGAGCATTTTCTAAAGAAAACTATCATCTTAAATATTAAATCTAAATGTTATTATGCTTTATGTCAGCTTATGTTGTGGTTTGAAAAGCTTGGGTATGTTAACAAATGTTAAAAGTTTGCTTGATACCAAACCAGAAAGCAGATGTAATTAGTTCAGCAACTCATCAAATGATCCTCTCCTCTGTGACATGAATTATAGTTGGCCCCAACTGTGTGTAACCTGCAGCACCAGTGTTAGGGGCAGCAGCTTATATGTCACTGTGGCAGAACAATAATATGCAAAGCAGATATACATTCCAGACCTCTGTCAGTTTTTCTGTCCAAGCTGTATTCTTCTCCACTGACCCCGAACAGGATTTCCTGGTGCTTAAGCCGTGAAAAACACACACGGTTCGGGGTGTGCGATGTCAACATTATGCCATATTTCTGTGGCATCTGGACAGATCATGTGCCTCCCTGCGCACATATTTATTTATTTCCCCTCTTCCAGAGCAGTGTCAGTGAGGCAGATGTCCTGCTCACAGGGAAAAAAATAATAATTTGCGATGAAAAGAGGGGAAGGAGGAGGGGGTGGAGCGGAGTGGGGCAAAAAATATATGAATATGCAAATTTTGTCACAGTGTGGAACCTTGTAATGAGTGGGAAATGTTGTCGCCATCTTTCATTATGCAGAGGTCATTGTTTAATGCCAGTCATCTGGGCACAGCTTCCTCTATCTGCACACCCACCACCACCACCACCACCTACACACACACACACACACACACACACACACACACACACACACACACACACACACACACACACAACCTCTCCTGTCATCTCACAGAAACTTGAACCAAACTACAGCCTGGCATGAGGCAACACATGCAAACACTACCTTGTAGATTCACTTTGGTTATTTTTTATTTCACCACACGTAGAAAATTAAGAAATAATTATTGGATCTCTTGCTTTATAGAAATTTAAAGACAAATTAAATATAGTATTATTTGTCTTTACACTAATGTCAGTTAACATACTTCTTGTATGTCATTATTCACCATATATGCATATATGTATATACACACAATGGTGTGTGCACTGTTTTTGAGGAAAATACCATTTGACTGTATTAAACTGACTCTTATAAATCCACCAGGTAGAGCTAGACGGCTGTGAAGACTTTGGATCTATCTTTGTCCGAGTTTAAAGTTCAAAAGTAGCCACAGCTCATTGTTGTCGTATGATTCCGGCTTCCATTTTGATCAGCCCCTTCATGTTTTGTGGTTTGCCGAGACAGCTTGCTGGTGTTCCGACTCCTCTCTCAACAGCTTTCCTGAAATTTCCGCTGGCGTCTGCCTGACATTGAGCTATGGGGCTAATCATTAGGTAAACCAGTCTCTCTCTCTCTCACATGCACTCTTCAAATAATCCTGGGTTTGAATGCTAAAAATGTAATGAACTTCACGGTTCATTGTGTCTGACATTGCTTAATTAATGGGTGCATTTAAAGTACATAGGGCCCCAGTAATTGATTTATATGCATGATTTGCACATACAGCTGTTGGTTCCTGTAGGAGACTCATCACTCAAACTGTGGCTGTGCAGATGATAAGCTGGCTAGGTATTATCAGGTTGTTCTCTAAAAATTTACTACCATTTACCAGAAGGATTATCGTGAGCAGTTTATTTAACAACACCGTGTTTTTGTTCGACAAACATCTCGTCCACTCTACTGATAAAATGACAAAATAAAGTTGAAGAACTTTATTTTCAGCAACTCCCGATAATGACTGTTGGACCAAGTTTTGTGCCGCACAGTGCAATTAAATCTTCTCACACAAACACAAAGCTTCAGCTTGGCTCTCCCTCTCTCTCTCTCTGTGTGTGGCTGCTTGCTTGCTTGCTATTACTGCACCTGCCAGGACAGAGCTGGACACAGGCACTGCCAACAATAATACCAAGGAAACCATGGATCCATGCGGAAAGACTCACATGATGGCCATATTGATGGTTTAAGCCAGATTTTCATCTTCTGTATATAAAAAAAAAAAAAAACATGCCCTACTTTATTTTTGATGGCGTGCAAGGTATTGAGTAACTTAACTCGTGGCTCGATGCTACAGCAAACATGAAATGCAACCAATCAAAATGAATATTCATTCTATGACCACGCACAGCTTCAGGTGGGAAATTACCATGACGTGCTTTGGCTGAACATATTCGGCAGAAGATTTTAATCACATATTTGGGACCTTTACAGACTTATACAGCTGTAGAATGTATTTGATTGTTACTAATACTGAAATGGGCTCGACGGTACTTTCAATTTATATCGCTAAAGCAGCAAGTTTATTGTAAAGATGATCCCCCAGATGATTTGGCTTAAATAATCAGTTACTTACTTTATGTAGTCAGTTTTTACTAACTCTGTTGCTTAGTCATTGTTAAAATAACTATCCACAAAAATATATTTTTGTATAAATCATTTTAGGAAATAAAATGCTTTATCACACGTCAGTGTAGACCAAATTTTTTTTTAAGCTCCAGTTTTTTCCCCAATGGTGAAATATCATTGCATTGTTAGCATTTAGCCTTCATTGACCTCGGCCTTTATGCTTAGTCCTCACATACACAGTCCCAGTTATAATTATTGTTTTCTGTGGAGATGTGGAGGTCGCTGGCCCCTAACCATTATTTGGTTTTGGACAGATCCTCTGTGGAGCTCAGATCAATCTCTCACCTAGAGAACATTCTAGCATATTTCTACCACCAGCATATTGATTTTTCTATGAGCAGGCCCCCGTTGTGCGTGTGAGGTGTTTTCATGCAAGGCACATAGGGGAGGCAGCCTGCAGTGAGCACGCGCACACACACACACTTGCTCTGTACAGGGTCCGACACAATGTAACAGACACATACACAGGTGCACACACATACATCATTTATTCATTTTCACAGACACCCATAGGCATTTCTTTGTGTAAAATGCACGCATCGGCATATTTAGTGGCTTTAGATCTCAAACACACACACACGCACGCACGCACGCACACACACAAAACAGTATTCTACTTGTCAAAGCAGACACCAAGTGAGCCATGTCTTCTCTGGGGCCAAGTGTATTCCTTTCTTTATTACACACACTATTCAATACAGAGTGGCCTGTTGTGAGACCTGCCACCTGTCCATCTTCCCTCCGTCATCCCTTTTTCTCTGCCACCAACTTATTCATTCATATTCTTTCATCATATCATTCCTTAGTTCCTTCCTGAATTCCATCTACCCAACAATCCATGCATCCTCACTCCCCTATCGCTATCCCTATCCCTTCGCATTCACCTTACGCTCCATCTATCACTCCATGTGGTTGCTCAGGTCATTGGCATCGTGGAGAGTAAAAGCAAAAAGAGGAGGCATAAGCAGTATAAAAAAAAATGATGTCTTTGTTTGTAATAAATAGAAAAAAGACAATAAATTGTAGCATTTCTGGAAACTATCATCGTTTCATTATCGGATTAAGGATAATGGTCTGGATGTATTTTCAGTAAATGCAGTATGGCAACCTTATAAATATAAGAGTTATAGTACAAAGACATTCATTTCTATTGTTAGATGCAAATTCAGTTTGTGAAATAGCCTGATGCACACTGACCAGGTTCCCTGCTGTTAAGCATTGAAGGAAAGAGTTGTTTCGCTGTTCATTTGTATTATAAACACCAAGTCAGGCTGCAGGTGGAACTGGAGTCGAGGGCTCTGGCACCAGCGCTTGGAGACAAAAGAGGAGGCCGGGCAGCATGCAGGTGGGGGGTGGTTGGAGATTGTGCTGGAATTTGTCAAAAGCCAATAATCATTCTGGTGCAGGAAAGGAGTACTAAATCAGAGCACCAAATCAATATCACATTACTTTGAGTATGGGAGTATATACAAGACTCATCAAATTGATTATTTTTGATGCTACAATGGCAGTTTCATTTGCTGGGGCCCTCGCCAACAACTACTGTTCAATTACAGAGGCTGTGTGTGAATAATAATAAAAAAAAAAGAAATACAACAAGACAAATGGGTTTATATTTGACTAAAACAAACCTCTTTCCTGGAATAGAAATGAATGGTATGTCGCAGTCAAGCTCTGGGAAAAAAAAAAAGATGACTTGTTTCATTGGACATTGAATTGAAATTTCATGAATATATTTTCCAAAGGCCCTGGAAAAACTGAATTTATCATGACTTTTGAACAGGCCATAATGTCACAGCAAAGATTAGTCAATCCCTTGTAATGTATTGTGCATGTAACTGTGGCATTGTTAAACATTATGCCCCCCCTGAGCTGGTTGCACAGTATGACGGTTGCAGACAGACTGTAATGACTTCCTATGTTACACTAAATGTGGGTCTCTTTTAAAACCATTTACAGGCCTGATTACTATTTTATATACTTCAGTCAAGCCTAATGGCAGCGGGTTTACAGTTTCTTTACACTTACAGTATGTATGTAATTAAAATAAGTTATATCTTCATCTGTAAGTAGTGCTTGTTGTATCTAAATTAAATACTTAAGTTGTTTCACAGTTGCATCCCTGAGTTGAAACTCTTCATATTTAGGTCGGACTAGATGCATCCTAAAAGTTGTGAAGAATGGCCCCCATCAATGAACTCCTTCTCCTAATGGCTCTAAGTCTTCAATATGGGGCTATCAGGGGAGACAAGGCACAGCGGCTCCTTGGATGATTAAAAAGTCATTTCCTTAACTGTCCTCCCAGGATTTGCGAGGCTTTTTTTTTTTTTGTAAGAAAACATTAAATTGCTCCAATCAAGCATAAACGTATCCTGCTTGTGGTGTAATTTGTACTGCTGTTCGCATGGTGGGCGCTTATTTGTCATCCTTTTCCTTTGGCGCTTTTCCCAACCGCCTTGATCAACAATTAATGGTTGAAATTGCTTCTCTGTTACTTATGGCTGTGGAGACAGATGTAGCAATGCAAAAAAAAAAAAAAAAGAAAAAAAAAAGGAGACTTTAATTGAACCGCAAAAATGAGTTAAGATTGGCTCAACTTTATTCATATGGTACTAAAATAATTTCCACTTGTCGTCAAGTTTTTCTTATACTTTTGTAGTGCGCTCTTACGGCATGATACGTTCTCTTATTACAGAAATTTGGTATCACAGCAGCACTATATTCTTTCTCCCCCTGTCCACTCGATTCTGTTCCTCTCCTCTCCGCTCTTCTCTCTCTCCCCCCACTCTCTTCTTTCACACAATGACCTTTAGTGCTCTTTTCTTCATTGCAGGGACAGGCTGGGGCCTGGCATCTGATAGAATCAATATTCTATTATGATAGTGTGCGGAGCGTGTGGGGTTTTACAACTCCACTGTAATAGTCTCTCTATTTCATCCCATGGCAGCCATGGCCTGAGGGATCATCCAGGCTTCTCCAGGCTCTATGCTCCCAGCATTGCCCCATTTCCATTAACGTAGCAGGCCTCTGCCTACCAGGGGACAATCTGTGTGACCGATGGATGGGGTTGAGAAAGAGTCCAACCCAGGTGCAATATGTGTCAATAGACTGTGTAATAGCCAAGCCGGGGTGAAATGTTAGTTAAATAGCTTTCCAGTTTTAAAAGAAACAAGAGGGATACTTGTGCTATTTCTCTTATTCTATTGTGGTGCTTTCTGCACTATTAAATCTCCTCAGAGGTGATATCATACTAAATCATGTAATATGTCATTTTATGACCGCTTTAGGATATATATGAAGAGCTCATGCGAATGTTGATTCTCAATGAGTATTTTTTCTTTACTTAGCCTTTTTTGTTATCAGTTAAACAAATGACTTTTCCCTATTTTTTTTTTTTTTTTTTTTAAACAAACTGTCATCCTGCCCCCTTGCATCGTAGTCCAGCACGTAAAACAGTTGTTGATTAGAAGAGTCCTCATTTGCACTAGAATGGAGAGAGTGCTAAAGTGAAATGTTAAGCTATTAGAGATCATGGCACCAGGCAGGACCCCATAAAAGATTCATGTCATTACATCTGCTTTTTCTCAAATAATTAACTAATGTGAGTATTTAACTCAGCCAAACGCAGTTATGGTTTGAAAATCCTTGCATTTAAATGTCATTTGGGTATCGAGTTTCGATGTAAATCTTTAATTCCTGGCAATAAACACTGCAAGGTTAACGGGGCATTCGGTGAAGGAGGTGGCGCGCAATCGTCCTGAATGGCTGCGATAGAATGCATTCGATGTAAAATTCATCAGCTTTTCTCTGTGTGAAGGAATTGCGATGCATAACATTTGCAGTCCAGAATATCAAGAACAGACCATTAGGTGCTTACGGTCAGTAACTTTTGGAGCTCTTTTAAATCTCCAAAGGACGTCTTTTGGAAAATCTCTGCTGTTTATATCCTTATACTCCTTCAGTCCCGTCAACACATGCGTCAGACATACATCTGCTGTCCTGGTATATGTCTTTCTTTCCTGCAGAAGTGTTGTCCCTGACAGCTCCCATATCCCTCATTCCCCCTAAACTCCACCCCCATCTCCCCATTTGATTGAGAGTTGGGTGACTGGAGGTGCGTGATGAGGCCCCGCTCGTCTCATATTCATCATGATGTAACCGTGAGCAACCCGGATCTAAATTACCTTCGTCTGGCATCATTCCAGCACATGCTATAAATGAGGTAATCGTCCTTGACTATAAAATTTGCATTTTCAAGACTTAATTGCTATCATTACATTTTTTGTGTAATTCTATTAATTTAACAGAATGGGTGATCAGAGTCTTTTTATGGTTATAATTTGCAGTAAAACAATGCATCTGCAAAGGAGAAAAAAAAGTCTTGAGTAGAAAAAAGGGGCGAGTGAAGCATCAGGACCACTCTAGCCTCTCATCATGAATTTCCATTATCCCACTCCATTTAAAAAAGGAGGGAAAAATAGCCGACAAATACTAACATAAAAAATATTGCTCTAACATGCAGTGAGAAACAAAGATGTGTAAGCCAGCATGAAAGGCTCTCTCGGGTTGAGGACAGCAAACGCATCAATTGCATCCCGTCCTCCCATTGTGTGGGATAAATGAAGCTTGTGTTGAGCTGGGCTCTATTCTTTGCCACGCTGTTTTTAGCATACGCGATCATACATGTGCAAGACGTCAGCTGCACTCACTAGTCCCGTCTCCACCAATGAGTGCGGCCGATGACACGGAACAACAGAGCCATCAACTTCCATTTACTCTTCCTGCAGTGACCTTGCCACAAACATCTACGAGGTCCAGAAGCAAGTGCCAGCTGAATTCTGCAACCCGCTGCATCGCCTTGCACTGTGTTGACCTTAAAAGTGTAGCCTGATAACACTATAACTCTTGTTTTGCATGACCCGTCCTTCTTATTTTCAGTTGTATTAGTTCACAGTTTTGAGTAAACACAATTATAGCATTTCAGTTTGACAGAATGTTTATGTAAGAATGTATGTCTAAATAACTGAGCTTCCCCTGTTTCAAAGACCAGCAAACACTACTGGATATTTACTGCATATATATATACATACTGTACGAGAGAGTATTATCCAAGGCCTATGCGCTGTTTCTTATTTTAACTCAAGTTTGAAGAAAATGCAAGCATGTAGCAGAATGTTTGTGATCAATACATTGTGGGCTGACACAATGGATACATTTATACATTTAATGTATGCTACATTTTAAAATGGTAAATAAAAGAAACAATAACCCGAAGCCATGGCAATTTCTCACTTGCCTCAAATGCAACTATCAGACCGCAGAAGAAGAATCTATCTTAATGGGTGGAGTATTGCAATTATGCAATTAAAATATTTGAACATTTATTTAATGTTGCAATCCATTGGGATTAAGAAAAACATGCTTTAAATATGTCAGTGTAGCCAGAACATATGTATGGTTGCTTCATTATAGCAACAGTTTTCACAACAGTAAGATTAAGCGGGATGAAGATATGGTGCGCCTTCCTTCCCAACCTCCCTTCCTCCCCCATCGCTGTTTCTCCTCACCCTGACTTCTGCTGACACTGACCAGGTGGCGTCGTCACAATGGGTTTCCACGGAGCCTCCGAACAGGAAGCAGGTAAAGGCCTTGTGTGCCAGCCTTCATGCTTAACGTAGCAGGGAAGAAGCGCTGAGCTTTGTTTTGACGGTGTCAAGCAACATCAGTTCAAGCTCCAGAGCGAGGCGCAGGAGAACTTAACTTCTGCGGGTCTCCGTTTCAGCGCGAGCGGTGTGAGCGCGTGTTGTGTTGTCTTTGCAGACATGGTTGGGAGAAGCTGTCAGGTACGTACTTGTTGGAGGTAATCGGAACACTAATGACAGGGGCACTTATGTATGTGTTTCTCTGCGAGTGTATAAAAGAGGAGACAGTTGACTCACCTCTAGAAACTGCTTCATGGCTGGATTACACGTAATATCCCCAAAACAAAATATAGAAAAAAATATTTCATATAATAAATCTGAAAAAAAAAAAAAACTATGTCAGAACCTTTACCTTTGCAGGCCATTTTCAAACTATACTTCAGACTATGTAAGACATTAGTGAACCCCAGACTTATTGTAGTCATTGTTATTACTATAGTAATATTCTAATTTGGATATTAAATTGTTAACAAGCACAACTCCTCTTGATTGAAAAGTCCATTGGTTTCGACAACTGGGTAAGAATGGAGAATGGAGTGCATCGATCGTTTGAAGACTAACGTTAAGTCAGAAAAGATAGTCACAATTATGAACTTCTGCGATCAATAACATTTAACCGAAATATTGTTGAAACACATGCGAGACATGTTTTGAATCATAAGCTAGAACCTCATTTTCATAATACATGGTCCCTGTACACATATATATCAATGTATCATATGCGTTTCCTTCAAATGTTCATACATTTCTTTAAAATGTTATTGATCATGGGCCTTCGCATCTCTGAATATCTTTCTAACTTTATCTATCTATCTATCTATCTATCTATCTATCTATCTATCTATCTATCTATCTATCTATCTATCTATCTATCTATCTATCTATCTATCTATCTATCTATCGCTCCTTTCTGGGGCTATGTAGTTTGGTGCACTTTTCATTTATTGTAAAACTTGCAAACAAGCTCATCATATTCCTGCTTTTTAATTTGAATCTACAATATGCCCATTTATTTCATGCTGTGTCTGGACATTTTTTTTTGAGTGTGACATTTCTCTTGGCTTCGGTGTGCGACAATTTAATACAACTTTGCCCATAATTACTTTAGGATGTTTGGCCATTTGAAGTCGTTATGCTCAGGATAAGTTTTTCAGCATAATGCAATACAGCCAAACAGGAAATCATGAGATGACAAAAGTACAAAAGTGCCTCAACAGGTTCCATTGTCACCATTTAACCCTTTTGAGCTTCATTTAGTTGTTTCAAAAAAGGTTAGAGCGAAAAGATTTGTCCAACTCACAACTTAATAGTGCTGTCAACATGACTCTACAGCAAAGCATCATGTTGGCCTGCAGCTCCCAGATTTGTTTGTTACATAAATCCTTATCTCAATGTGAAGCAATAGCAAGAGCTTGAAGTTTTCACGTTTCACGAGGTTCGTTAGTCAAGGAAAATAACGACTCGTTCAACTTTTGAGTCCAACAAAAAGGTGCATTTTTGTTGATGAAGCACTGTTCTTCACATTCATCTGTACAAGTCAATGTTTAATAGCTTTTTTCTGACACACTGAGAAACATGAGACTGTTGACTACACATATAACACAGAGGCAGAGAGATGGTTTTTTTTGGGCCATGAACACATTTGCCCCCTTACGCAACATTAATTGTTTTGCAAAAGCTGTTAGTGATACAACCATTTTCCCCAACACTGTTTCTTGTTTTGTTTCCTCCTGTAAACAAATCTTGCCTCGCTTGTTCACCATAACTCAACACTGGACAGCAGAAAGAAACATTTTCATGCCCCAGAGAAACAACCTTGGAACAAAAAAAAAAAAAGGAAGGTAAAAGCTGAGCGGTTGCAGGATGATTAAGGCAGAAGACGGTTGTGCATTTGTAACATTTATGAATTAAAGATGTGCTCGCTGAGCGATTGGTGCACAGCTGACCACCAGAGACTGCCAACATGTGTCTCTTACTTTACACAACAACATAGAGGTCACCTTCCATAACTATTATTGTAATGTTATGCTACATCATTTAGTATTTATTTAGAATTATGATCGAAATGTAGACTGTTTGAGTTCATTCATAATTAAAAACAAAGCGTGAGATGGAGTACATTAAATACACAAAAAGTGCAGCCTTAATGCAACATTGTCAACACTCAAATTGGATTGGATCTATTATTTCATTTAAGGCTATATGAATAAAATAAAAGCAAAAACAAGAGCACATGAGGGTCCTCCACATGAGGGTCACAGCTTTCATACATGTAGGGCGAAGGGCAGGGTAACACTGGACAGTTCGCTGGTCCATCACAGGGCCACAAAAACAATCAACCTACCTCAGACTAACATGGTGGAGGTTTTCCGACACAACTATGATCCCAAACACTGCAAAAAA
The DNA here is from genome assembly GCF_963457635.1 of Microchirus variegatus. NCBI lineage: Eukaryota > Metazoa > Chordata > Actinopteri > Pleuronectiformes > Soleidae > Microchirus > Microchirus variegatus. The sequence goes on from NC_139816.1 coordinate 16,042,205, forward strand.
CACTAAAGTTTCTAATTCAGACAAAACTGAATATTGCGACATGGAAATCTTTTAAAATCTTTTGTACATGTATTAGCCTACTGCCTGCTTTAGAATTTGAGATAAAAAAAAGGTCCCTTTCTGGCCGACTTTGGAGGATTTTTTGGAAATTATTATAAATAAAAAATTAACTGACAAATAAACAATATATAAAGTCCATGAGTAAATCAAAGAGGTGTCTGCAAGACTGGTACATGCAATACATGAGATTTAATGCGTCATCGACAACTTGTTTTAAACTGATTCTTCAAAAAAGACATTTCATTATAAATAAATTAGCTTGTAGTTCTGGGATGTATCTATAAACAACATTAAAATTAAATGGTGAGGATTTTATTTTGGTGACATGTTGCATGTTAATTTTCTTCTGACAAATGAAACTCTCTATGAATATTAATGTGCACAAAACATGCACAAACTCACTGACGTGCACACTTTCTGTGGAAGGAGTTACACGAGAGCTGGCACCCTCCATTAGCTGTGCCTCAGCTCAGCAGTGTGACACCATCTGTCAAGTGGGTGCTGGATGTTTGTGCTGCCCGACTTCAGCTTGAAAGGAGTTCACTCTGCCACTCCACAGGTGGCGCACACACACACACACACATGCAGAATTCCTAATGAGGACACTCATTGACAATACATTCCCCAGTCCCTTACCCTTACCCTGACCTTAACCAACACAGCTAACGCCCTTAACCTAACCCAAATCTAAACCCAATTCTAACCATAACCCTAAAAACAAGTCATAACCTGCAAAAAGTCATTTAGAAGGGGTGAAAGAATGTCCTCACTTTCCCAAAATGTCCTCACTCTCAAAAGTTTATAAGTTTGTTGGTCCTCACAAAGATACCCATAGAAGAACACACACACACACAAACCCAAAAGGTCAGAATCAGCAAAGGTGATTTGAGAGAAGAGACCCTGAGCGTACATTTCTACACATTTCTTGTTGCCTCAGGTGTGACGACCACGTCATGTCTGTATTTAGCACAGGAGGTCAGGTGAAGACAGAGCCAGCAATGTCATCTTTTTTTCTTTTTTTTTTGCTCCAGCTCAACTGCTGACCTTGGGGAAGTGATCTGCAGTCCTGACCTTTTATTAGAATTAAGTGGTGTGTTTTTCTGTGTGAGAATATGGACACCCAAGAGGAGGTGAAGGGGCATCTCCCCCTGATTGAGACTGATGTGTGCTGATTGGTTGCCAGGCTGTCGTGTCAGGTGAAATTAGCAACCAGCAATGAAGGACCCTCAGACCTGGAAGATTCATTAGGGACAACCTCCCCCCTCCCATCTCAGTGCACTGACAGTCCTTCACACCCTTGACACGCATTCATACAAACACACACACACAGCAGACACACGTCATCCCTGTCTGATCCTGCAGCTCTAAATTATGACCCCCACTGTACATTCATAAGTACATGTATTATCAGTGCATGCGTGTGACAGCCTTATGTATCCCTCTCTCTGTACACGGTACAAGTGTCAAAAGTATGAACCTCTCCAGTGGGGATGGTGGGTTACAATGTATTAGAAACCCCTGAATTCCTGCTTGATTAATGCAATTAGCCAATCATGAAGTCACATGGTGCAATTTGTTATTTTTCACACCATAAAATATGAGAATATTATGCAGGGGCCTAACTCTTACACTGTTCGCCATCAAAATAGATCTGAAGCTGCACTGGACACAGGCTCAACACACTCCACATTTGAGGACAGCTCAATGGCATCCTTATCTAAAAAAAAATAAATGTGCAGATCTTGGTGGCTAAAAATTATCCACCATGCAATGGCTATTTCATGAACTATATTGCACACAGCAATATGGTTTCATCAGTTTGACAGAGATTTTCTTCAATTGTCGATTTGGAACATCCTATTAACTAAACAGTGACAGCTTGAATATTGTGCCAAAGGTGACAAAAACAATGTATACACTCACAGCAAAATAAAGCATCTTATAATCACTGATGTCCTTAATAAATAACTAGAATTTCCCAAACTAGTAAATGTTAATTTGACCCTAATCTGATCTGAAGTTTGCAACTATTTTTAACAATTTATTTCACTTGGCTCTCTGAAAATGTGACGGATCATATGGCAACAGCATTTCTAAAAGTCATTGTGGGTCAGTTTCTTATGAGACAACGGTTATTCAAGCTTCCAGCTTCTACATCAAATGTTACATGTCAAAATGAACGGTCTAAAGTGAAAAGCAGGGCAATTCTCTAAACCCATGGTTCTCAAACTGTGGTCCATGTACCACGAGTGGTACGCAAGATACCTCTGATGGTACTTCTATTCAGAATCAGAAATACTCTTCCTGTATATACAAGGGTATGTGATTGAGTGGATCTGAACGGAGTGCTTCGAATGTGAAACAAAAAAGTAATAATAAATTAAATAATAATAATCACTCTCTCCAGCTTAATCTAAATCCACTATACCAGTGTCTAAGGTACATGTGAGGAAGATGAAGATGTAATGAGAATAAATCTGCCTCATGTGAAAAGTCTGTAGCTGCCTTGCTCGACATATTTACACCACTGTATTTTAAGGTTGGTGATAATGCTGTTACTTTGAGAGCTCAATACTATCTCACGTGGAACTTGGTTTAAAAAGTTTGACAACCACTGCTCTAAATGTAGAAGCGGGACATTAAAGAGCTGTTTTAGACTCTCAATTAAGTTGTTTATTTTATTTTATCGTCTTTATAGCCAATACTGTATTCCAGGCTTTTAGATGGCACTCCCTCAAAATAGGATTGTGTTTTTACTGTCTTCCCTAGTCACACAGGCATCGTGTAATGTTGCTGGAAACAGCTTGGGATGCAAAGGTGAATGCAGAGAGGCACATTTAGCCAAAATACCATGTAAAGTTAGAAAGAAAACAAAAGTCGTGAGACATCTGGACACACTCTGAATGGTAGATCTGGGAAGACAAAGAGGTGGACATGGCTTGGGAGAAGTGAGCAGGAGTTGGAGACGAGGGCCAAGGGGAAGTGGGAAGCAGTCTGTGGCACATCAAGTCAGTGGTGACAGGTTTCGTTACATATCCCTGCACAGTAACATGGATGATGGAAGGATAGCATATATTACCACATGATTTGGATAACAGGGGAGCTGGCCGTCTGTCCAGCTGGAGAGACAGAGTTCTCATGTTACGTGTGATTTCTGGCATTGTCCGAGATTTGCTGTGGCCAATGAGGAAGTGCTTTCAAATGACAAAATCAATCACCGACATATTTTCCCTCCCTCCTATTTATTTTCTTTCTTTCTTCATAGAAACACAATCATTATTTCTTATGCTGCATCCCCCTCTCTTTCTTTTTTTTCCAAACAAATGTTGCAGGGGACATAACCTGAAGATTACTAATTTGTTTTTTTTAATTCCAAATCTCTCTGAGAAATGTGACATATACAAAAATAAGATTGAAAATGCTGATGAAAATGTTGTAACATTTCTGGTTCATCTTTGTTACTGTAGCGGGATGAAAGTAAGTGTGTGTGTTGATGAGCCACATATTCAAAATAAATCAGCAGACTCATTCGTCACAAGCTTTTGTACCGTGTGTGTTCATCATCACCCCGCTTGATCAAAGGCACCGACTTTGAACTCGAGTCCATTTGCTCCCAGTTTAGGAGCGCATGGCTGCAACGCTGAAGCTCCACTCATTAGAATTAGAAACATCAGTTACGACCAAAGGAACGCTATTTCACGCACATGTCCCCGAGTGACTAAATGAAGCTTTGCAAATCCTCCACAGCTTTTAATAGCTGCTACTAATATCACAGGTCACAAATGGTTGCATCCTCAGATTCAGATTTGGCTGATGAAACACAGGCTGAGATTATCAGCGTTATTTATGCTTGTGTATCGCTCTGGCATAAAGACGCACTTATGGAAATGCAATCCCTCTGCAGTAATTCACTTTATAATGATTTATGTGAGAACACTTCATGGAAAACACGGCAACACAAGCAGCATCAAGCCACAATCCAACGCTGTTGTTGTTGTTTTTTAACTGGCATTTCTTCTCTCGTTTTGCAAAAAAGTGACCGGGAAATATTGCTTACACACATGCATGTGAAATCACAAAGGCGCCATTTGTGTTTTAGAAACACAGGAGCGGCGTGTGTTCTATAGTATGATGTTTCCACCTTCACAAATCAATTATGAAGTCTGGAATAAATAATAGGAGGCATGTCTAATTACACAACAATCTAGAAGCTTTTGGGGGCCTTGACAATGGATCTTAGACATACATTACAGCACAAACACACATGTATATCAATGCAAAATCACATTTGCTCTCATGCGCACACCTATAATACATATCACAGGTACCCATCAACAACACCAACTCCATGTTGACTGCACATGTACCTTTGCATCTTAGTGTACGTCTCTGTGTATACGTATAAGTGCATGTGTGCTCGTGTGTGTGTGGGCACTGTTGCCATGCACACAGGGAGGCAGGCAAGCAGACCTCATATTGCCCAGAGCTACTCGGTAAGGATTCCCGATAAGGAGAATTAGTCAAAACTTGGGAGCTGCCAGTCAGTGCCAATTAAACTTTAATCTTGGGCTGAAACAGGCACAAATAAATTAAACCCTTGTGAGCGGCAATGTGCACGCTTCTGATAATAGGGGATTGAAGTCGTCTCGGAGCGAGGCTACATGTTCCCCAGCTCAGCCATGGCAGGCAGCGGTACTGGGGGAAAACAAGGGTAAGGCACGGTGACAGAGTGAACTGAGAGGAACTCTCAAAGTTGACGGAATAATACGAGCAGCAGCTTGTAAATTAGTAGAATCACGAATGCTGGAGAGCTTCTTTTTTTTTTTGTCCCATTCACATCTTTAAATTCACCCTTTCACACTAAATCTGTAAATAACAATATACGTTTTCCTCCATGTACTGTTCATACAAACATGTCACTGCTATACTCCATCATCACCTACTGTAAAGGTGGATTTATTTATGCAAATATCAATTTTTACACTCTCCATGCCTTATGCCTAATACATTATGCTTATTAGAAATGCCACCTGAGCATGCAATTGACCTCCATGGATCTACCACTTTTTTTTCTCTCCATATAAATCTCAATATAAGCCGTGTGTATTTGTTGTAAATGTCTTTGGACAATTTACAGTGAGAGGCAGAATCATATTGGACCTCGCAGTGTATGCTGGGATTTGATAACCAAACCATGCATGACACTGCCAGAACCAAATTATATTTTCAATTGTGCTCAGGCATGGAAAACATAGCACAAGTAGGCTATCAACCAATATACTATTAATAATAGGAGAAAGATCTACTCTTCATATCAGGTAGAAGAAATAGTTTCTTGTGCTGCAATATTCAAAGGAATGGTTGTCTCCAAAGAACACTGTATAAAGGAGGATATTTCATTAATATTTTTAATGAATTAGTACCCTTATCTCTATTTCCTGTGCCCGACCTGTAGTAGCACTGTGTTTAATTTCAAAGTAATTTTCTTGGTGTATGAGCATGCAGAATAGGTATTAATGTCACGGGCTTCATCATCCAGTGCCATGATTTATTTTAGTAGCGGTCACATACATCTTAATATCTTAAAAAATAAGCCCAGAGAAATGCTGTAATGAGAAAACAATAACATTGACAATATTAGCAACAATAATGAAATAATTGCCGCTGAAGCAACCCTCGGTAATCACACATAGAGAAATACCTCTGCTTTTGACCGAATCATACACAATTATCTTGCATGTGTATATAATATAATTAATTCTATGTCTGAGCCTGTTAGCCCGAGGCGATCGGCATAGAATCAGTTTTGTATGTATAATAGATCAGAGCGCAGTTCATGAATAAAACAAACGTGGGGAGTATGCAGCAGTGACTGTGAATGTTTGTCTTTGGACAGCAGAATCAAAGTGAACATGTAATATTGTGATAATCCATACTTGATGAATTCAAGGGGCTGACTTGCCTTAGCTAAGTTCAGCTAATTTCCAGACATGGCTTGCCTCCATAATTGAGTTTCCAATAACATTATGATTATTCCAGCCCACATGATAATTGAATTCAAGGTATTTTTTTCTTAACACTGCAATATTGTAGATGTGTGATTATTATGCATTTGCATGTAGATTTCAGTGCCTTCCTGAAACTCATCACTTTCCTCCTAACTGGATTTCCTATATTGTAGCATACATTTGGCTCATAACAAATGATGGGATCTGCTCTCGTTATGAGCATCGAGTCAATTATTCCAAAAAGTTCATTTTTATATCAATTTTACCCCACATAATGATATTGCAATGAAGAATCCCACAACCCACCAGCCACCCCCCACAAAAAAAAGCCTCCAAAAGTCAAACCCGGCACAGAACGGGTTTGTCATTCTCATTATTCGAGAGAAAGTGAATATTTTTTACTGTTGAACTCATCAAATTCACATCACTGCCAATACTCCTCCTGTGCTTCCAGTTTGATCCTGCTTAAGAAATGCTATCAAACATGGACACACTGGCCCCAGTGCTCATCTGTTGCATAATGTAGGCTATATAGGCGGGCGTGAATGTAATTTTCATCAGGCTGATGGAGCCCCCACAGATTCCGCCTGTGAATGGGGTACAGTCAGGCACAAAGCAGAGCAAGGAGCTGGCTGCTGAATTTTGGAGTAGTGCTGTATTCTTTCAGAGGCACAATATGCCAAATCCCCTTTCCTCAGCGCTCTAGGTGAACTAGTTGGCGTCTTCGGTGCATAAAATGAATTCTTGACTATGTTACACCGAGAAGTTGATGCATTCATACATACATAGCAGCAATAACTAAACAGAACTCTACCAACAAGTCTGTCCATCGTGGATTTGTACCATGTAGCCCTGCAACTATGGCTGCTTTACATTCACCCTGGAAGGCAAAAGAGCTTTTGAAAGTGATGCTGCACATCATCAGCATGGGTAAAAGCTGATGTTATATCAGCATTTGTAGAACAGCGGCCGCTTGCTCAGAGTTGTGCTGTCACATTTGGGGGAATGACTGGGCAACTCCTCAATGCTTTGAGCGACTGGGCACACATGGATGGCTGTGAATGGAAGCTCTATCCATTCTCATCACTCGAGTAGCCATGGGGCTCCACAGTGAGAATGGCACCAGCCAAGATATTATGCCACAGTTTAGCTGTTGTTTTGCATAAATGTTGAATCATGCCAGTGTCCTTTTAGTGTGTAACCACAGCCCGCATTGA